>NC_035440.2:62417844-62721639 GCF_002127325.2 Helianthus annuus | reverse complement strand
GACACCCGGCGGAGCAAGCATCTTTTCACTCCAGTAAGCCTAACCCCTTATCATTATCCATTTCCTTTCAGATCTGTTAAGATCAATTTGGTTCTGGCACTAGATAAGGAAATTTAGCTTCTGTTCTTGTTTTAATAGTATTAATTGACAAGCTAAATATGTGGTGTGCTTATTAACTTGTTTCTTTTCTTTAGATGTTACAGAAGACAGTAACAATTCCTAAAGCCAAAGGGTAAGTTTCTACAGTTAGTTTTTGTTTAGTAGAATCAGTGCATTTTTGCTTTTAGGGATTTATTTGTTTTATATAAATTTTCTTTCCATGTTATGACAAATCTTGGTGAGAAGCTGACCGATGAGGAAGTTGATGAAACGATCCATGAGGCTGATGTCGACGGTGATGGTCAGACCAACTACGAGGAATTCGTGAAGGTCATGATGGCGAAGCGAGAACCTTTAACATCAAACCCATCTTTTATTTTAGAAAGAGGTATTAAACACTTTCAGTAGAAATTAATGGAGTTTGTTGGGTGCATTTTGTTTGATCTTATTTTAGAAAGAGGTATTCTACTTAGTTCCTTCTTTCAAGCCGTTCATTTTCTTCTACTTTGAAATTAGTTATAAACCTTGAACAGTTGGTTTGGTTCAATCTTTCTTGATTTATGCTTCATCTTTGTGATTTTACAGTTTGATGTTTTGTGCCAATACATGATACTTGCCATTGACACGAGACCCGGTAACATTTTAATGATGCGAATTTTAATTACATAATATATATTTTATAGTTAACGCGAACTGATACTTTAGTGACTTGTAATGTTTGGCATTTTGATGAAAATTTTATATATATATTGTTTTGTTTTGTATTGTTGAAAAGTTATTGTTTGCGTTTTGAAAATATATCGGCACTTTAGTTGTCGGGATCGTTCAAAAACAGGGGAAACTCTGTCCGTTTTCCGTTAAATGGGGGCGTAAAAAATGGGGAAACGTGACGTAATTTTTTTTTTGTAAAAAGGTTTAAACCCGTAAAAAGTAGCTTTTTAGTAAAACAAATCTAAAAAAATTGTTTTTGTAAAATATTTGTTTTTTTTAAGTTTTACGTAAAACATAAAACGTAAAAAGTTTAACGAAAAACGTAAAAAGTTTAACGTAAAACGTAAATCGTAAAACGTAAAACGTAAAAAGTTTAACGTAAAACGTAAAAAGTTTAACGTAAAATGTTTAACGTAAAACGTAAAAAGTTTTTCGTAAAACGTAAAAAGTTTTTCGTAAAACGTAAAAAGTATTACGTAAAAATTGTAACGTAAAACGTGAAAAGTTTTACGTAAAACATAAAAAGTTCTACGTAAAACGTAAAAAGTTTAACGTAAAACGTAAAAATTTTAAAGTAAAACGTAGAAATTTTAAAGTAAAACGTAAAACGTAAAAAACCGTCTGATAAAACGGCGCCTAAACAAGGGGTGTGAATGCGGAGCATAAAAACGCCGCGAAAAAAAATGGGACGTAAAAAACACCGTGTTAAAACGGCAAACGTATTTTTTAACGTAACTGACGGCGCGTTAAAAAAACGACGTCTGAAAAAGCCGGGCGTAAAAACGGGGCGTAAAAAACGGCTCTTCAAAACGTTTTTTAAACAAATCTTAAAAAAATTATCATAAAAATCTGATTTCAAAAAATTATTTAACAAAAAAAATTGTTTCTTAATAAAAAATAATTAAGACAAAAAGTAATCAATGAATAGGACAAAAAGGCAATTAAAAATAATATATATAAAAAGACAAAAAAAGGCAATTTTACTTATATACCATTTAACAATAAAATATTAAAAATATAGTAAGATAAAAAGTTTTTAATATTAATTTTAACTACTTTTAATCTCATCCATCCATCTTCTTGATCTAATGGCCAGAAAGTGGTTCTCGTGGTTCTTACAACTGGATGTGGTTTTCATTTTAGCGCTCCCCTATACATACATACATACATATATATATATATACATATATATATATATATATATATACATATATATATATATATATATATATATATATATATATATATATATATATATATAGAGTAAGGTTAACATACAAAAAGCCTTATCATACATCACGTAGGAGACAATGGTAACCGTTGGATCAGGGGTATAATCACGCATGAGACCACATAATCACGCATGGGACCACATAATCACGCATGAGACTATAATCACGCACGTTCTATGATAATAACGCACGTTATATTTTTTGTCATGTATGTTAATGTAGGTTAAGCCCTGAAGTACATTATACTTTCTATATATATATATATATATATATATATATATATATAGGAAAAGGATAAATAGAAAACTTATTTATAGTGAGAAAACCTAGTAAACACTACTTATGACCATTGATTTATTTGATCTAATGGTTGTGGAAGAGACTTTATTGATTTAAATATATTACATTCTTTGGGTTCAAAAGCACTTTATGTCACACCCCGACCTCGTTAAAACAACAAACCGCGGTGGAAACGTCGGGGAGTGATGCGACAGAATTATTGTTTCAACAACCATGGTAATTGAAGTTATGCATTATTAAGATTAAAGTTTACATTGTCTTTGAGTTCAAACTAAAACATCATAATAACTGTCTTTTAAGTCACTAAGGCCCGAGTCCGCCTAAGTGAAGCACAATCAACATCATGCATTAGCATCGGAAAACACATGTAAAAATAGGTACGTCAGCATAAAAATGCCTGTGAGATACATAGGTTTTGTTTATGCAGGATTGATGACTTGTGGTTTGAAAAGTGTTTAACAAAATATAGTCATAAACCTTGTAAAATGTTTTCCTTTATGAAATCATATGAAAATCGATATGAAAATCAAATGATGATGAAAGGACAATGCATGGTTAATTGAATAACCAAGTAAAAGTGAATTTGTATAAAAATGTATACTTTGTAAAACAATGTCATGTTCTTGCAAAAATGTTTCATGTCCATGTCAAGTGGTTTAGATAACGCAACAATGTATAATACAATAAAAGCACTTATATATAGGAAGTACCAGCGGCGTATCCACCATGCTTTTATCATATAACACATAGCCCCGTTACATAAATCACTTATCAATAACCAACCAAAATGTCTTGTTCAATGTCAAAAATGTTTATGTGTAAATCGTGTTCAATGTCATGTATAAACTGTGTCATGTATACCAAAATGTAATGCATAGCAAGTAGAAAGTATCTACTCAAACTACGTGATAATGTCAATGCACAAACAAATGTCATGTATGGTGAATAACAAGTAATTACTCAACCCCATAGTAAAATGTACAAAACAATGTTTTTGAGTAAACCTAAGTTTAAATCAAATGTTATGTTTTGCAGAAAACAATGCTTTATGATTACAAACATTTATGCAGTAGTGTTAATCGCATACATTCAAGCCTTGCGACTGTGGCGACAAACCTTTAAACAAATTAAAGGTTTATCTAAATTATGTAGTCGGATTCTGTCATTCCCAACTTCCAAACAAACCTAGGAAGTCAGAAATGGGAGTTGTCAATTCCTATGGTACCATTACATACTATCGAGCGGCGTGATCAATGTTAATGAATGTATTATTGTCCCGATTAAACACACCAAATGTCATAACCAATGTAGCATGTGAAAACCATGTACTAGGAATGCTAAGTAAACATGCCTAGTAGAAATATTCATGTAAAACAATGTGCTAGCATGCTCATTAACATACATAGCAGAAATGTCATGTAAAACAATGTGTACATATGCTAAGTAAACATATGCAACAAATGTGTAATAAATCAATGCGCTAGCATGCTTGACATACATAACAAAACACAATTGAAAGCATGTACTATAAGTGTACTAGGTGAAACTAGCATGTTTATGTCATAAAAGCATGAAATGCATGAAAGTAACACGTATGTACATGTGTATCACCCCAAAATATTTGAAAATGGTAAAAGAGGGGAACTGTGTACTCACTTGGGATTGCCTAATAGTCTTGAGAATAAGACCAAATAAGGCTTCAAGGATCACGAATCAACCGGCACCTAGTATAGGTAACTATGTTAATAACGGATCCTAAATCGGGAGATAGGATAGACTGAGGTTCTATAAATCAAATGAGTATTTGAACTCATATGGTATGATTTAATAGACCTTACATTCTGGTTTGAAAGTCTACCTAAGTGCTTTTGACCCGTTTCGACCCATTATGGTAGTATAAGCTACTATAAGGCGTCGTTAGCGTAAAACTAGGTTCGGATGGTTAACTATGTGCTATGCTAAGTCTTACATGCCCAATTATCCCTAAACATGTTACTAAATCAGATTATATGTCAAAAATATGTTCACATAGGCAAAATACGGATTTATGCTTCAAAAGGGCGTTTTGGTCATTTCCTATGGACATACAAGCTAACTAGCAAATGACCAACCAATCCTATGTGATCATAAGGTATAACCTCAGTGGTTATTCCCTATGCAACTATGATCACTAACTAAGCTTGGTCGGATCCTAAAGATCGACCAAATGGGTCGGGTTCGAAAGTCTAAGCGGTTGTTTAGACCGCTTACCTTACGACCCTAAACAAGCACTAAACTAATAGTGACGAGTTAAACATGTCAAAACATGTTTAACCTACAGATTTGGTATCAAAACAAAGTGTTTTGATACCTAAAAGTAGTTCCGAGGCAAAATGCGTGCTAAAACGCATTTTGACCGAAACTTTGACTCGTCACTACACCTAGTTAACGTGGTAATCAGTAGGTATAATCACTAAGGATTGTAACCATCGTGATTACAATCACGTTACAAAGTTCAAACGAACTTTGCGTTGACCATAGACTGGTCAAACTGAAAGTCAAACACTGTTTGACTTTTTAAACTAGTAAGCAATAAAAGAATGAAGGAATGTTCACTAAGGGTCCTTGCTATCTTTTCTACAAAGAATTAGCTTCCAATCAGATGAGAGAGCTCCCAATTCAGATTAGAGAGGAGAAAAGAAGGAAATGAGCAATGAACAAGTGAAAATGTTGGGCTATTTATTCTTGAGCATGAAGAACAAGATCATCCCATGTGTTTGTGTGGCCATCAAGGAATAAATCATAGCCATACATGTGTTAGGAACTGATTAGGGACCTTGGAGAACACTTAAACTTGCTCAACACACAAGGAAATTGCATAAACAGCCCCTGATCATTAAACAGTTTGCAAAAACAAACTTTCTGGTCACTGGGCACTTCAGGCGGCCCGCGTAAGTAATGGGGAGGGGGTTACGCGCCCCGCCTGGGCTCCCTAGTTCAGCACAAGTTTAAAAATTACAGCTTTGGTCCCTGCATGAGTTTGAGTCCATTTCAGCCCCTTTTGACCCCCGTTAAGCCATTTTTAAGGCTCTACAAGGTCAGTAAGGTTTAGAGGACTCAAAATATGCTCGGAGAACTCTCGAATGTCGGTTCATTTGGTCGTACGGTCGTGTTGTTCGCTAAATTATGACGAAACTCAAACGGACGCGAAAACGAACCAAATTAAGCGACGAATGGTATTTTTGCATGCCAATCACAAAAATAAAAATATTTTAGTGTGTACAAAAATTTTGGATGTCCAGATGGGGCCAGAACGTAAGATATGCGCGAAAATGCAAACTTACACCGTTTTTGACACTTTTAGTCCCTATAAGATCATATAAGCATGTTTTCGCGCACCGAACCCATCAAAGCTTATTTCTAAGCCTTTTTTAGGTTATATATGGTATGTTCAACTTATGATCGAGTTCCAGATTGTACGTTGCCTTACGAAAAGGCAGACTTTTGCAAGTTAACGCATATAGTCCCTGTGAGCGAATAAACTTGTTTTTGCCATACCAAAGCCTTCAAAACTTATTTCTAAGTTATATAAGGTTATTTAAGGTATGTTAAGTTTATGTTGCTGTTCCGGAGTGTTTGTCGCGTTAAACTGATCGTGTTTACGCATCAGTTTGCGTATAACTCCCCAGAAAGCGATATAGAGTTCAAAATCGATCAAAAATCAACATGTGCATAAAATCGAACATAAATGACAAACATTGGGATCAAAACACACTGTTTTATTAATATTGTATTGTTCAGAGTCTGTAGAATGATTACACAAGCACAGATGTCATACTTTAAGGGGTATTTGGGTAAAACAAACTTGCCAAACAGGTACATTTTATATATTATAATATATGTGAAGGTGTATTCACTTTCCCAATGCTCTCATTCTCTCTCTCTCTCTCTCTCTCTCTTCTTGTATCTATTGTCACCATCAAACCATCATCAGCCCATATCTCCTATTCTATCTCTTCTTGATTCAAAATTCAAAATATTTTAATAATAAACCATACATATTTTGTTGTACGTGTGTGAGTTTGGTGTTTCTTGTGAACTAATGTGAGTGTATGCTCAATTTTTTTTCGTAGTATATTGTTTATCATATTATAGTATTCCTCATATTATGCTTATTATATTATATTGTGTGCTCTGCTTTTTTTAAGTATATAGTGTGTGTTTGTGCCCTTTGTGATTTCTCAATTCATTTATAGTCTCATTTGTGTGTTTTTTTAACTAATCTCGTGATCACTTGCAACCATAGACGGTAGGGGTTATGACATTGCCTTCAGATCATGTCCTAGGACGAGGGGTGCAGGTAAGGGGAAGGGTAGGGAATATAGTTTGCGTGTAGCCTCTTGGAATGTAGGAACTCTAAATGGTAAATTGTTGTAGGTGGTAGATGAACTTAAAAGGCGTAGAGTACAGATAGCGTGCCTTCAAGAGACTAGGTGGAAAGGGCATAGAGGGGAAGAGCGCAATGGGTACAAGCTATTGTATTCAGGGTCTGATGGGACAAAAAATGGGGTAGGATTGCTAGTGGATAGAGATTTGCACAAGAATTTGATTGAGGTGATAAGACACAATGATAGACTTATGATGTTAAGGATAGTGTTAGGCGAGGAAGTAGTAGCAGTGATTTGCGCTTACGCACCACAAGCGGGACTGGGAGTCAAGGAAAAGAAGGTTTTTTGGGAGTGCCTAGACGCAGTAGTAAGGGCCATACCTAGAGAGGAGAATTTTTTTAGGAGGTGATTTTAATGGTCACATTGGTAAGGATAGCGATGGCTTCCAGTCGGTACATGGGGGTTTCGGGCTTGGTGATAGAAATGAGCCTGGTAGAGAGCTTCTAGAATTGGTTGTTGCCCATGACCTAGGTATTTTAAACTCGTTCTTTATAAAAAGCGAATCACACTTGATCACTTTTAGTAGTAGAGGACGTAACACGCAAATCGACTATCTATTGATGAGGCGAGAGGATAGACGATGGTGGAGAGACTGCAAGGTGATACCGGGGGAAACAACAGTAGCTCAGCACCATTTGCTAGTAGCAGATATTGCCTGATGAAACAATTAATTAGGAGAGAGAGGGAAATTCATCCTAGGATACGGTGGGGAAATTTGAAGGATGACAAGATTACTATCTTTAGGGATAAGGTAATCTCGGCGACACCGGCCCCACTGGATGGGGACACGAACCGGCTGTGGGATGCTATGGCAACTACCGTTACTCAAGTGGCGGAGGAGACTTTAGGGGCCACAATAGGAAAGACAAGTGGGCATAGGGAGGCATGGTGGTGGAGTGAGGACGTGAAGACCAAGATAAGGGATAAGCAACAGAGTCTTAGGGATCTTTTGGGATGTAGAGACGAGAATGAGAGAGTGAGGTTGAGGGAGAGATACAAAGAGGCAAGGAGGGAGGCGAAGAAGGCAGTAACAGGAGCAAAGAACATAGCCTATAAGAGGATGTATGAACACTTGGAAACAAAGGAGGGGAACATGATATGTTCAAGATTGCTGAAGTTAGGGAGCATAGAAGACAAGATATAGAAGTAATAAGGTTTATAAAGGGAGAAGATGGACGTGTTTTGGTTAAAGAACATGCCATTAAGTTGAGATGGCAAACGTACTTTCACAATCTTTTCAATGACCAAAGGGCTAACTTGCAAGAAAGCGGAAACACGGTTGCCCAAAGCCAACAAAGGAATAACTACTATTGTCGGGGTATCACACAGGGAGAAGTGAGGGTGGCACTTACGAAGATGGAAAGGGCTAAGGCAGTCGGTCTAGACAACACACCGATAGCGGCGTGGAAGTGTTTGGGAGAGGAAGGAGTTCAATGGCTGATTGGTTTGGTCAACCTTATTTTTAAGTCTGGAAAGATGCCAAATCAGTGGAGGACTAGTGTCGTAGTGCCTTTATATAAGAACAAAGGTTATGCCTAGTGTTGTGGTAATTACAGAGGGATTAAGTTGTTAAGTCATACTATGAAATTTTGGGTGAGAGTAATCGAGACTAGAATTAGAAGAGAAACTCAGGTTACGGTAAATCAATTTGGTTTTATGCCAGGATGATCAACTGTAGAAGCGATACACATCCTAAGAAGACTAAAGGAAAACTATCAGGAAAAAAGCGGGATCTGCATATGTTGTTCATTGACCTTGAAAAGGCATATGATAGTGTGCCACATGAACTAATTTGGGATAGTTTGGAGGGTAGGGGTTCCTAGGAAGTATATAGACATAATCAGGGATATGTATTTTATGACTAAAACTAATGTTCGTACGCCAGTAGGGGATACCAGATTTTTCCCTGTGGAGGGATCTGTGTTAAGTCTGTTTCTTTTTACAATAGTCTTGGATGAGTTGTCTAGATCAATTCAGGAGACAGTACTATGGTGCATGCTTTTCGCAGATGATATTGTATTAGTGGCAGAGATGAAACAGTGTCTGAATGAGAGATTAGAGAAGTGGTGAGCAGCTTTGGAAGGCAAGGGTTTAAGGATTAGTCGCTCTAAGACTAAGTATCTTTACTGTGATTTTAGTGAAGCAGGTGATGTAGACGATACTTAAATTACCATTAACGGCAAATGGTTCCGCAAACAACTAAGTTCAAATATCTAGGATCGTTTGTACAAAGTGATGGGGAGATAGATAGTGATGTAGTTCATCGCATCCAAGCTGGATGGTGTAGGTGGAGAGTAGCCACTGAGGTATTTTGTGACAAGAGGTTTCCAACTAAATTAAAGGGAAATTCTATTGGGTTGCAGTTAGACCTGCTATGTTGTATGGAACACACTGTTGGGCCATCAATAAGACACAGGCGCGTAAGATGGAAGTACCAGAGATGAGGATGTTAAGATGGATGAGTGGGCATACCAGAAATGATGTTCTTAGGGAAAGGTTAGGAGTTGCTAGTATATCGGATAAGATACAGGAGGGAAGATTGAGATGGTTTGGACATGTCAAGAGGAGACATATGACAACGCTAGTTAGAGTAGTGGAATCCTTGACTGTGGAGGGGAGGAGTAGAGGTAAGCCCAAAATTACTTGGGATGAGCGGATTAGGCAAGATTTGGTAGAGTTACACCTCTCTGCGAACATGGTACATGATAGGGGTCTATGGAGACGTAGGATTAAGGTTAAGGACTTTTGAGAGAGAGGGGGAGAGAGGATGGGGGGGTTTCCTAATTTGATTGATTTGTAGGGGCTTAGAGTTGCTATTTGCATGTCATTATCTTTCTACAGCTTTGGCTATTTGTATATGACTTCACTGTATGTTTCTACCTTCCTATTTTGCCCATCCACAACCTTAGGTCTGTTATTTGGTTGTGTCTTAAGTCTTGTTACTAGTGCCAGGGGTCTATCTAGAAGCGGCATCTCTGACCCTAGGGATGGAGGTAAGGTTTACCTACATCCCACCCTCCACAGACCCTCCGATTAGCTTGCTATTTGGGTGATTTACTGGGTATGGTTGTTGTTGTTGGTTGTAAATTTCAAAACCATCATCACCCCCATATTCGATCTCTCCATGTGTGTGAAGAAAGTTGTTGTTTTAGAGATAGAAAGTTATCGAATAAGAAAGAGAAACAAGAATCTTCATCGTGTTCATTTAGAATACCAAAACACACGCACAATTGTGTAAGAGAGAAACATGTCTGAAATCAGTCGGTTCTTCACACCCATTATCTCCCTCATCTTTCTTCTCAATAAATCAAAAGCTTTGAACTCATGTATGTAATAGAAAGTTGTTGTTTTAAAGAGAGAAACAAATTATTGTTTTTAGAGAGAGAAATTTGTTGGAATACTAAGAACATACGCACAAATGTGTGATAGAGAGAGAGGAGGAAGGTTTGAATATCTTAGGTAGTGTTTGGTATGAATGAATAGAAGGCGGAATGGAATGGATCATTCCGATGGAATGAAACGAAACATGTTTGGTTGTCATGTGGTAATGGAATAGGGCATTCCACAAGGAATGTAAACCTTCCAAATATAACAATTTTCATTCATTTGTAATGTGGTGTCTTTTTTCCATTCCTTCAAGGAATAGAACAAATATATTATTATTATTATTATTATTATTATTAATTTTTTTCCATTATTGTTATTATTATCCTTTTTAATAACCCACCACCGTCATTCACCTCTGCCGTCACACGACACCAACTCCGCCGCCAACCACGGGCGACACCACTACCGACACAACCGTCTTCGTGACTATTGTCGCCGCCACCCACCGCCATCGTCACCCACTTTCGCCGCCGCCACCACCACCCCAGCCGTCACCCACCACCGCCACCACCCACCGCTGCCCTTGTTGTCTCCCACCGTCGACAACTCCGCCCCCGTTGTCACCCGCCACCACCCCCGCCACAGCCGCCACCCACCCCTACCTCCGCCGTCACACGCCACCCACCTCCACCACCGACCACCACCGTCGACGTCACCCACCACCATTGTCGTCGCCGTCACCTACCTCCGCCCCAACCACCACCCCACCGTCGTTGCCACCACCTCTGACCACCGCTTCAAACGGCACCTATCACCATCCACCACCACCGACTGCCGTCACTCACCACCAATTTTATTCCTCCGTCTATTCTTTCTACCAAACAACATAAAGTAATGATTCATTTCATTCTCACATGGTAACCAAACAAGACATGGAATGGTAATGATACATTCCATTACCTCGTCCATTCCATTCCCTAGTCCATTCCATTACGCCATACCAAACAGACCCTTAATGTTGGATTTTATGGGTTTTCACCATCACTTGGGGGGTTTGTATTTAGTTTTTTTGAAATTATTGTTATAAAAATTAAGTTCTCATATGGGTTTTCTTTAAACATGGTAGATTAATTCCTAAAGTTGTTTAATGTGATACAATTATTTACTTAATTTAGGTTTTTCAATTACATGGATGTGATTTGAGATCTTTTCTATAATTAAAATATATTAGATATTAAAATAAGGAAAATAAGGAATATTGTTACTATTTTGTGGTAATCTATTTGACAAAAAAAAAAGGAAATGAGCCTGTTGGTTGAAAGCATATCAACAATGTACTTGGAAAGGCGGGTGAATTGGATACATGTTACATGTGTAATTCACAGCTGATGTAGTTGTAGTAGGCTAATAAAAACAAGTATTTTATAAGTTAAGTATCTATATTAGTACGGGTAAGTAAGGTCGTCTTCACAGGGAATATGTGTTTAGTGTTTAACTAGATTATCTAATTAATTAACTACTCATCTTAATTTGGGGGTTTTGATTGATTTGAAGGAAAACTTTAAACTAATTAAGAGAAAAGATATCAGATTTATAAAACGTAACCTCCTCCAAACTTTAGGTTCTAGGTTTCACAAAACTCAGTTTACTCGGTAGTTAATTGACCACAACATAGACATGATGCTGGAAAGTTGGTTAATTTAAGTTGGTAATCAGAAATGGGTCTTTGTCATTAGATCTTTTATAGTTCGATTAACCCTATTTACTAGTGTGAGTCAACCTACTCTATATCACTCAACAAGCTACTAGGTTTTGTCATCAAACAGAACAAGTTGTAAAGCAAAAACTTAAAACACATGCAAATAGTTTAAAGAAAGCAACACATCAATGTATTCATACAACTTTGTCAAAGTCTAAAACACATCCAAACATGCGTATAAACTGAGAAAAGTAAAAACTTAAATGAACCGTTCGCCTGGAGAAAGTCATACAGAGCCTAGCCGCCCATGCTTGTTGTGCACCTTGAACTGTGTAGAGTAGCCAAAAGGTTGTCCTAGTTCTGTGTCGTGCCAAACTTGCGAACCCTCTGTCTTGCCTTCCCCCAAAAATTGTCGTATGCGACTCCCCTCCTTCTGCCATCGTGCGTTCTTTTTAAATACAGGCCCACATCTCCTTTAGTGGGTTTGGTCTCTTTTCATAATCGTGACCTATTCATATTACTTGGGCTACCACTCGATATCTCCACTTTTATATATCTTTGTTTGTCAAGCAACAATAAAATCCACTTTAATTCGCATACCATATCAAATCATTTAGAAATAAACTAGACCAATTAATTTCATTTGTTGCAAAGTTACGAAAAAAAGATTATTTTCCTTTTCCTTTTTCTTTCTTAATTTTGTACTTTTATTTTATAATCATTTATAAGATGAATTGAAATGAAACAATATTTGATGAAATGTGAATCTCATAAAAATTAGAGTGGTCACACCTTCAACGAGATAGATGGTAAATGGGCAACAAGTTGCGCCGCTGCCTCTTTTTGAATAGCAAAACCAAGTCTTTTAAAAACAACGTTTATAGATCTCGGGGTCATTTATATTTATGAAATTAGTGCATTTGAATCATAATTAATATTTAATAACGTGTACTTAAAATGCCTTCGTCAACAGTTATTGTTACACATGTTACTGAACAAAGGTCATTAGATATGTTTTACATATGTTAAATGAAAAATGAAGTAATTGAATGAAAAACAATAAACTACTATTAAACGTGTCAGCTATTGAAATTCATGAACGGGTGAGATTTGTGACAACCGGTAGTTTACGCCTTTAGTTACGTGATTAACAAGTGATTAAAGCGATAATAAATAGTGTTTACGACGCAAATTAACTTAATTGGGCCTTTTGGATGCCTAGGAACGTCTATCCAACATTACAGTACGCGTATGATGATCTGCGAAATGTTAAACGGTAACGAACTGAAACCGAACGAAATACTGATTTTCTATGAATATTTTATATTTATGAATTTAATTTTGTGAATTTATTATGCCTCCGCACGTCACAAAACGCAAAAGTGAACGAAAACGCGACCGCAGGAACGCACCGGCAACGAAACGGAAGCATCGGACACACGTATTACCTTTAAAACTGAAATTTTATGATATATTTAGCTTCGTAATTAGATTTTAATAACCGTAGTCGAAACCGGATTGAAAAACGGTTTAGAACGACAAATGACGCAACCTTACGCGATTTTTACCGTAATCTACGATCGAGCGTACAAACAACGTCTAACGATCATGTTTTACGTGTTTTGATACTAAAATTATAATTTAGGACGCTACGGAGAGTTCGAGTTTTGATAACGGGTCTCGTAGGAATTACGGGCCACTTAAACACGAGATTGGGCTTGTGGGCCTTGGGCCCAAGCCCAAGCCCACTTAAAACAATACTTAACCTAACTATAAATACTAGAGAAGCCCTAAGTCACTCCCATTTTATCAACCGCTTCATACACTTTCCCCTAAAATTCTCTTATCATTTCTACATCTTACCCAATCACCCAGACACTCACATAAATGAGAAGCAGAGCTTCCATCCCACACAACAACCTGCACTTCTCTCCTTAAAAAAGATTGGGACTAAAAAATCAGTCTTTGATGCTCCCTAATTAGTACCTAATGGTTATCTAGGACTGATATGCCAGTCCCCAGTCAGTGACAGATACCTAGTCCTAAATATTGGTTTTAGTAACTGAAAATCAGTCCACATTGTATGACACCATCAGGTACTAACAGTCAGTCTCCGATGTATAAAAGTTCAGTCCTTAATTTGGCCCTAGTACCACATCATTTTAGTCCCTAAAACATTTCTTCAATGACTGCAAATCAGTCTCAGATACTATGATATTTGAGTCCTTTTGTGTAACTTTAGGGACTGAAAATTAGTTATCTAAACAAGTCTATACAGTCCCTATTGGTTTCATTACATCATGATTCCATATCAAATTAGTCTCCAATATACTGTTTTAAAGACTGAGAATTAGTCCCAGGTACGACTCGATTTCAGTCGTTAATATGGCAATTTTAGTGACTAAAACTTAATATGGGATACTATGTTATTTTAGTTTTTAATATGTACTTGTGGAGTCTAATAATTAGTCTAAGATAACATTCATGTTCAGTCTCTAATATATTTATTTAGGGGTCTGAAAAATCAGTCTTTTAAATCAGTCTCTAATATGTTTTTGCAATGACTATTTTTTTAGTTTATATATTAAAATACTGTTACTAAATTACAGTAATATAATTCATAAATTTGCCTTTTGCTTCCCAAAATCCTAATACATTCAAGCACTAATATCATAACAATAACCAAGCAAAATAACACCAAACAATCAGTTCTAAAGTTTAAAAGAGTACTAGATAAAAAAAGATAATAAACATCATAACCAACCACCAAAATTGTATTATCACTAACAGCTTCATCACTTGCATCTTCTATGGGTATTATGCTTTCAAAGTCTGGAAACTTTGTGCCAATGAGATCTTCAGATCTACAACTTGGGAAGCCAAAGCTAAACCCAAATCACTCATTCAAGTGTAGGTCCGTGGTAAATGAAGAAGATTTGATGAAAAAGATGAATGTTTTTGTAAAAAGAATGAAGTTCTTCATAAACAAGGTAGTTTTTGATGAAAAAGATGAAGTTTGAGTGAAAAATAGTGAAGTTTGAATGAAGATAGAAGAGTTTTGATGAAACCGGAGATAAAATCGTGGAAAATCGTAGTGGAAAACGTTGTGGAACATGTAAAATTAGTAAATCTTACTTGAAAAACAGTTGGATAGCAATTCAGCAGCGTTTTAGATGAAATGGCAGCAAGTTAGAATGAATGAGGTGAGCTAGGTATTTATAGAGAAGGGTTGGCAGCCTTGTTCGAAGTTGGCTGCCTTCGTACGAAGCTGCCGGCTTCGTTCGAAGAGGCCAGTTTGGTGAAGGAAAACTCCGTTTCGCGTGTAGGATGCTCGTTAGGTGTGTTTAGTTGTGTTAGTTAGTTCAAGTACTTTAAGTATTTTAGCAAGGTATTAAGTGTCGCGTGACGCTGCGTTTTAGAGCAATAAATCGAGTTGTGCAAGTGAGCGTTTAAGCGAGTTTTAACACATAGATAATATATATATATATATATATATATATATATATATATATATATATATATATATCTAATAATATAATATACTATATATATAAGTAACCGCGTTTTAAGTTTGCGTTGTGATGGGCGAGTGAGTAGTTTAGATACTCGCGTGTTGTAGTAGTGTAAGCGTTATAAGCATAAGCATTGTGATGTGCGATACAGCGTGTGAAATAAGAGATCTAGTGCATAAATATGCGATGTAGCGTAGTAAGCGATATAGTTTGCATTATGATCCGAATCTCGGGTGCTAGGCGTAACGAGAGTAACGAGCGTGAAAGTGCGGGTTGTTACAGTCTCTCCTGCTTTAGGAAATTTCATCCCAAAATTTATTCGACAGGAAGACTGTGAGAATTGACACGAATAGGTAGCGATACAAGCGTTAGGGTAAGCTGAGGATGAACAAGCGATCGATCAAGGATTGGCGAGTGAGAGCGTCTCGGTGGCATGGGAAGATCGATGAGAAAAAAGCAACTTGCTTGACTAGGGAATAGTAACTCACGAGTTGACGACCCATAAATATTTTAAGTTCTCTAAAAGTTTTGTTAAGTTATTACAAAAACATTTTAAGGAAAACTTGATTTATGAAAATTTCCTTATGACGTGGTGCTAATCTGAGTCGATGTTTAGACTAGCATTGTAAGAAAAGTATTGTTTGTCCTAAGGTTTTAATTTAAATTAAAAGTTTTCAGAATATTTCCCATTTATTTCCCAAACATTAAGCAAATAAGTTTCATTTATTTTCAAAACATACGGTAAACAATTAGGTTTTAATAATATCAAAAATTCAATTAGCATCGAGCCCCACATGGCATCTTTCTACGAAAGTTTGTTAATATGGCTAAAACACTTATATATAGGAAGTACCAGTAGCGTATCCACCATGTTTTAGCCATATTGCCTCCGTCCCGTGGAGCAATGTCATGTGTGTCGACATGGTATGGATAGGTTTTATTATCCTTGCTACAAACGGTAAATGGTTGGAACAAGTTTGAAAGGAAGATCAAGTAGATTAAGCGGTGAAGTTGATTGCAAACTTAGTTAGCGATAAAAGCATGCGCGAATGGTTCATCGATTTGAAATATCGAAGCAGCGTAAATGATTGGTGCGATAAGCGTGGGAGTGTCTAGAGGGAAAAGCGATGGGAATATCGAAGCGGTAAGATTGATAGATGTGATGAGCGTTAAAGCGTCGAGAGGGATAGCGATGGCGAAGCGAGATAGGTTTCAGCGAAGGTGAGATTGCATTGCTGTAGACCTATGAAAAGTCTAGCGATGGTGCGATCGAGAAGTAATGAGATGTCACGCCTTGCGAAGGAGTTTAGCATGTTAAAAATAGTCTCAATAATATACGAGGCCTAATAACGTTCAACTCCACATGGCATTTTCTTCATGAGAGTTCGTTAGCATGGTAAAGCACTTATGTATAAGAAATACCAGCGGCGTATCCACCATGCTTTGACCACACCGTCTCCATCCTGTGAATAGATGTCATACTTGGTCAACATGGTTAATACGCTTATATATAGGAAGTACTAGCGGCGTATCCACCACACTTAACCACACTTTTAACATTATGGTACCATTAGAACTTACTACGATCTTCATGCACTTACAAAAATAATCCCGTGTGCACCCGTGATTAGTTCGGTCCTTGCATGATTATCGTGACTTATTCTAAAGGCGCATAGTTGGGGTAAAAACATAATATATCCTGATATACTATATAGTGCTAGTAATAGAGTCTGTGTGTGAACCAAATCTAGGTGTGAGGATTCGAGAGAGAGCGGAATAGAGAGAGAGAGAGTCAGCGTCACATATTGAGGCGACATCGAACAATAGAACAATCATAAAGTATAAGAATAAACGACGATAATCATAGCATTAACAATGTCGTTCTGCGCCTGGTTGGTGTTGATGTTGAAAACTCTTACCTGGGTTGTGGTTGCTGCTGGAGCTTCTGCTGCGGGTGTTGCATCTGCTGGTGCTGCGGGTGCTGAGGCTGCAAATTGCGTCGGCGGTGCTGGTAGTGCTAGTGTGCCTGCATGTCGAGGCCCTGTGTGGCAGTGGCTGGTGAGGTGACCAAAACAGTTGCAATTTGTGCAATAGCGACAGTTAGCTACTGCCTGGTGGTGATAGGTACACTTGTGACACAGGGGGAGAGTTCCAGTGTAGGCACGTTTTGGGTAAAGTGGAACTGCTTGGAGAGGTTCAGGTTTAAGCGGTGCCATTGCTGAGTAGTTTAGGCTCGAGCTCTTTCTCTTGCGGCTAGGATTGGTTGTGTCTTGCGGCAGTGCGGCGTCATTGGATGATTTGGTGGCAGCTTGGTTAGCCTTCTTGGTGGAATCCTTGGAGAAGAATCCAGCCAAGACTTGTTTGTCGTTGTTTCTGCGGCCAAGCGATAGGTCTCTATGATGGTAGCCAGTCTTGCAGCTTCGACAAAATCGCCCACACACTCGGGAAAGGCATGTATGTACTTCCTGATGGCCTTTTCAGGAGTGTCGACTTGGCTTGGGCAAATAATGCTAAGTTGTTTGAACCTTGCTGGGAGGTCGGTGTTGTCACCTTCGACTTGCTTGATTTCCCAAAACTCGTTTTCTAGCTTTTGGGCTTCGTGGGGAGGGCAATACTCTTCCTTCATGAGCTCCTTCAGCTCATCCCAGGAAAGCGCGTAGGCTTCATCGTTCCCACGTTTGTTACGCTCGGCAGTCCACCAGTCGAGGGCTCTTGATTGAAATACTCCTGTAGCGCATGTAGTACGAAAATGATCGGGGCACCCACTCTGACGGAGGGTAACCTTGATAGCATCGAACCACTGAAGCAGCTGAGATAAACCTCTTCGCCTGTGAAGACCATCGGGTCACAAGCTTTGAACTGCTTGTAGGTGAAAGTAGACTTTGGCGCATTGGTCTTTGATTCTTCTGATGTCTATGAATCGTTGAGGGTTTGAATCTGCGAGACGATTTGAGAAATAACCTTGTCCATTTCCTTGGCCATGAGTGAGCGATCCTTTTATCGGCGTTTCTTCTGGCTCGACGTCGTGAGTTGGAAGCGTTCGAAGACATCTAGACAAAGAGATTTGGAGTGAGATTCGATCATAATGATTTTTGAAATTGCGATACGATTTAGCGCGTTAAAACTTGTTATAGTTGACATAGTATTACGTAATCACATAGGAGACACATAGGAGACACGAAATTCCTAGGTTCTCACGTATTCACATAAGCATATATGTATGTATATATGTAGTATATGGTTACATGTGCTTATATACATAGAGCGAGGACACATGGAAGAGAGAGAGTTGTTAAACTTTAGTTTTGTTGCGGATATTTAGCTCTTGTTTTAGATTGCGATGGCTGTGCGAGTTGTGCATATAAAAGCGGGGAGCGAATAGTGGAAAGCATAGCGTATGGGGCTTCCTCCTTTTACCGCTTATCAGAAAGTAAAATAGAACCATAAATCATAAATTTAAAATACACAAACACAATAAATTCGATGACGGGTAAAATCGACGATTACAGGCTTGAAAGTAAAATAGAGTGCCATGGGTGTTAGACATCGACTACCCCAAGTGATTCAACCATTCCCAACAAGTTCGAGCACACACTTTGGCCTAGTAGACAATGCTCTCACCGTGATACGGCTAACGGCATTCATCCTTTCAGTTACTACGTGACTCGAGTCATTGGAACAGTCAAGACTTTGGTGAGATCTTTGTAAATCATAGTAGAGAGTGGAACGTGTCATTAAGATGCGGGTTTCACCCCTAACTTAACAACATTGCTCCTAGCTGTGGTTGTGATCACCGAATTAATTCGGGAGTTCCACTAGATAGAAATGGAGATTTCCGTTGAGATGTGGATATCACTCCTAACTCAATGAAAGGTTTTCGTGCTAAGAATAATGCGCTGAGTGAGTGATCTTATCGAGAGTTCTTGGTTTTCAAACATAATCTCGACACAATCACTCGGTTGTGTTATACAAGTGTCGTCAAACATGTACGTTGTGTTAGCCTTAGGAAAAACAAGATGAATTTTCAACCTTAGGAAAGGTTGCCTTCGTACGAAGCTACCTTCGTACGAAGCTGCAATATTGTGGCTTCAAACAAAAGTACATCAAGTGGGTTCGTATGAAGCCACACTAGGTGGGTTCACACAAGTATATAGCACATAGGTTCTACGAAGCCACACTAGGTGGGTTCGTACGAGAGGGTCTGTTTGGTACTTAGACTATAGACTAGATCTGTTTAACACGACTCGACCTAATTCCCTATAGTTATGGCTCTGATACCAATCTGTCACACCCAAACCGATGGCGGAATCATCGGGGCGTGGCACTAAGCGAATCAGATTGCTCAAGAGAATCCATAACGACTAATTTAGCGAAAATATTTAACAAGTTCATTATCCCATACTAATAAACAAATATTTCACAAAAAGTCTACAGATTTCATGTCTCTCAAACAATACAAATCCGACAACTTAGATTTTAGGTGAGTTTCTAAAGTAGCCTTATCTTGATTCGAGATAACCTGCGATCAACACGCAACATACGTTAAAATAATGTCAATAAAAAAATGCATTGGCGAGTATACAGGTTTGATATAATAGTAAAGTAGACAAAATGATGCGAATTTCCACATACATAAATGAGATACAACACAACATATATACTAACAAGATAAACACTCAAGCTAAGTCTCGAGATGACAACGAAGGAGAGGTGTGAAGTCCCTTAACTAGACCCCGTCGAGTGTGAGTCGAACTATAGTACCATACTAGCTAAGGTGGAACATCAACGAGTAAAAGTCCTAGCACATATGTATCAAGCATCACATGTAGATATGTATATTGGTCATTCGCTTGTTATAATTAGTTTAAGCATTTAGTGTTTTGATAAGTATGTTTAGGTATGAACGTATGTTACACCCCAAAAGGTGCGTTTTAAAGCGAAAAGGGATCAAGTATACTCACAGTGCGTGCTTAGCAAGTAAACACGGTCTGGAATGCAGTGGAGAGAGCGCCGGATCAGCCTGCGTACAGGGACAGAAGTGCGTAAGTCTTCCAAAGTGCTGGAACGGTCGTATCGGAGTGTCGAGTGGTGAACAGGCTCCTTGTGTACGATGGTGGTGACTTCGTACGGGTGGCTTGTTTCGTGTTCAAAATCGAGTGTTCTTCACGTCTTTCTTCGGGAAATCGAGTGTTCATCCCTCCAACCTTAAGCTACTGATCAAACTTAGAGCCGGAGAGGTCTTTGTTTAGGTCACGAGTGAGAATTGGGCTGGGTTGTGCGAAGTCAGTGCCTTCGTATGAAACCGGGCTTCGCACAGAACAGTCCAGTTCATACATGTGGTTGTTTCTTGCGTTCGGAGCTGTGTTTTCACCTGAATCGGATGTATTTTCGAGACCTTTTCATGACGGTTTCGA
Organism: Helianthus annuus; assembly: GCF_002127325.2. NCBI lineage: Eukaryota > Viridiplantae > Streptophyta > Magnoliopsida > Asterales > Asteraceae > Helianthus > Helianthus annuus. The sequence continues at coordinate 62,700,918 of NC_035440.2, read as the reverse complement.
CACCACCTCGTCCCACTATGTAGTGAACGAAATACATGTTGTTTTAGGTCCGTTTTAGTGTGAAAATCAAGTTTAAAAGGGTTTTCACTTAGATCTAACACTTGGTGAGTATGAGATCTTCAGATCTACAACTTGGGAAGCCAAAGCTAAACCCAAATCACTTATTCAAGTGTAGATCCGTGGTAAATGAAGAAGATTTGATGAAAAAGATGAAGGTTTTTGTAAAAAGAATGAAGTTCTTCATAAACAATGTAACACCCCAACCTGACAGGCTGACGTGTCACTCATACAGATATCAAAACTAAAACCAATCCATAACGTTGAAAACAAAAGAGCTTAATTACATTTTCTTACATTACTGGAACGAAACAAAACTCGCTCTTTAAGACGCTCCTCACTTATTTCCCCAAGTTTCCCATATTACCTGACAAACAAATAAGACAAACACGAAAAGAAAACTACGGCTGAGCCAAAAAGTTGCTCAGTAACGGAGAAATCAATAGTACATGTAAAGACAAACAAATGAGAACGAAACACCACATAACGGAAACTGAACTGAGACTAACATTGAACCACATTTGAAACTAAAACAATTTTCCTTCTCTCAAATTGTCACGGCTCCCGAGCCTACCCTGGACGGAGTCGGGGGCCGCGGGCAGATTTCAGTGGTACCCGTGGTATTTAATTTATGCGACAGCGGAAGTCTTTTTACAACAGGATCTTTTCACCGGAAAATGCTCGTTTAATATATTACACAAAGTTTAAGGGATGAGTCCCATAATTTACAATAAGTTGGTTTCACACAGAAATCTTTATTTTCCAAAACATGTTTTATTCATTTATTTACACTGAGCCACTTCTCTGAGCTTGATAGTGCTTTACTGCACTTTTCCTGGATCACACAGATCACCTGAAACATGTTTGAAAAAGGTTTTGTCAGCGGGGAAATACTGAGTGAATCATTCCATTTTCTAAAACGACCTGTTAGTTATCAATTTACAGTATTAAGAGCGATTACAATGTTTCTATCAACCAATTATCAAGAATGGGTATTTGTCACTCGACCGGATCTGTGACTGTGGTCATACCACTATTGAGTCCCGTTGCCTTAATAGTGACGGGTTACTCACACAGAGTAATAATTACTCACATAGAGTAATACTCACTCACATAGAGTGATAAAAATAGTAATCTGCACAATACCCCACATACCAGCTGTAATTTGGTGATTACAAAGACTTAATCCCTGTAATTATAACTTTGAAAATAATTTGAGGTATTGTAATACTTACTCACAAACTGTGAGAAAACAATTTAAAAAGGAGAATGACTCACATTGCAGATTAACGAGCAATAGATATAAGCCTACTGATTAGCCTTGATTACACCTAGTTTAACACAATGCACACACAGACAGGTTAGTAACTAATACAGCAGTTACGTCAATTCACGAGATTAAACCCTCACAACGATTAATCAGTGCAATACTCGATAATTCAATCGGATTCACAACGAATAACAGAGTATAGTCCGAATTCGAACAACACTCAAATATTCAAGTCGAAATCACGACGAATAATCAAAGTACAAGCTCAATTGAGCAGCACCTGGACTATCATTGGATAGTTATAATCGATCGGACGTTGAATCGTAATAGCGATCGAGTTATTACCCTGATTGTGGCAGCACCTCGTGATTAGTGTGTGTGTGTTGAACGGTTTCTGTGATAACTCGGTCTACGTAACTCGATTTTACGTCTTTCCAAAGACAGAATTCAAGTCCCAACCCCTTCTATTTATACTGAAAATTTAACCCGCCCGCGTGTCGCGTAAGATGACAGTGATTCTGTCGCGACTCGCCTGGGAAACCCATCTAGCCTAGAGTAGCCTTGTTGTGGGTATAGGCCTGCTGAGTTGGTTTCGACTGAAACTTAGCTCCCACGTAAAAACTATTAAGATATTACCAACTAGGGTTTATCCCCCCTAAGTTTTTGGGGCCCTGATCCTGATTCCGGTTGTTATGAAAATTTTAGGGTTAGTGCAAAATTACTTGGGTGTCTTAACTAGGGTTTTCTTATTAACCAATTATCGTTCTAATTATTGATTTTAGTGGCAGTTGTTACATCCTCCCCACCTTAAGAAAAATCTCATCCTCGAGATTTATTGGAATAAATGAGGATACTTTCGCTTCATTTCTGATTCCAGTTCCCAAGTGTACTCTGGTCCTCTCTTGGATTCCCATTTGACTTTTACTAGCACTAGTCGTTTGTGCTTAAGAAACTTGATCTTCCGGTCTTCTATTTGTAGGGGTTTCTCTACGAATTTTAGCTTTTCATTTACCTCTATATCTTGAAGAGGTACTATTAGGGACTCGTCTGATAAACATTTCTTGAGATTGGATACATGAAATACATCATGTACTCCAGCTAACTCTTCTGGTAGTTGTAAACGATAAGCTACTGGTCCGATTCTTTGGATCGCTGGGAATGGTCCAACGTACCTTGGACTTAGCTTTCCTTTCTTTCCGAATCGTACTACTCCTTTCCAAGGAGAGACTTTTAAAAGTACTTTATCTCCTACTTGGAATTCTAAAGGTTTGCGACGATCATCAGCATAGCTCTTCTGACGATCTCGAGCTGTTTTTAGTCTTTCCTTGATCTGCGTTATCTTATCAGTAGTCTCTTGTACTATTTCAGGACCTGATAATTGACTTTCTCCGATTTCTGCCCAACATACTGGAGTTCGGCATTTACGTCCATACAGTGCTTCGAATGGTGCAGCTTCGATGCTTGAATGATAACTATTGTTATAGGAGAATTCTATTAATGGCAAATGGCTATCCCAATTACCACCAAAGTCAATTACACATGCTCGGAGCATGTCTTCTAGAGTTTGTATTGTCCTTTCACTCTGTCCGTCTATTTGTGGATGATATGCAGTACTTAGATTTAGTCGAGTTCCCATTGCTTTCTGAAAACTTTTCCAGAAATGAGAAGTAAATCGACTATCTCTATCCGATACTATGGAGAGTGGGACTCCATGTAGGGACACTACTTCGTCCACGTACAGTTGTGCTAACCTTTCCATGCTAAAGGTTTCTTTCATTGGTAAGAAATGAGCTGATTTGGTTAATCGATCTACAATTACCCAAATTGCATCATTACCTCTTTTGGTTCTGGGTAACTTAGTAACAAAATCCATCGTTATGAGTTCCCATTTCCATACAGGCATTTCTAATTGTTGAAGTAATCCTGAAGGTTTCTGGTGTTCTGCCTTAACTTGTGAACAAGTTAAACATTTGGATACGTATTCAGCTATATCCTTTTTCATTCCTATCCACCAAAAATGATTTCTTAAATCTTGGTACATCTTATTGTTTCCTGGGTGCATGGTATACCTAGATTTATGAGCTTCTTCTAAGATTCTATTTCTTAACTCTCCTTGTTTAGGTACCCAAATTCGTTTCTTATGGAATTTCCAAATTCCATCATTTCCTTGTTCTAGTTCTTTTAGGTAACCTTTCATTCCTTCAGCACCATCTTTGATTGCTGTTTCTTGAACCTCTTTGATTTGTGCCATTAAATCTACCTGGAGATTTAATCTCAGAGCACGGACTCGTTTCTGTTTCTCATGGTACTTACGACTTAAGGCATCTGCAACCACATTTGCCTTTCCTTCGTGATATTGAATATCACAGTCGTAATCGCTTAGCATCTCCATCCATCTTCTTTGCCTCATGTTTAATTCTTTTTGCCCAAATATATATCTTAAACTTTTATGATCTGTATAGACAGTAAACTTACTTCCATACAGATAATGTCTCCAGATTTTAAGGGCAAAGATTATGGCTCCTAATTCTAGATCATGAGTCGTATAATTTTCTTCGTGCTTTTTCAGTTGTCTAGAAGCATACGCAATTACCTTATTGCGTTGCATTAACACACATCCGTATCCTAATTTTGAAGCATCACAGTATACCTCAAAATCTTCTGTTCCTTCGGGTAAAGATAAGATTGGTGCATTTGTTAACCTATGCTTTAAAATCTTAAAAGCTTCTTCTTGTCTAGGTCCCCATTCAAACTTAGCAGCTTTACAGGTTAACTTAGTTAAAGGTACGGCTATCTTAGAGAAATCTTTGATAAATCGTCTATAGTATCCAGCTAAGCCTAGAAAACTTCTTATCTCCATAGCTGTTTGTGGGACTTTCCATTTCGTAATGGCTTCTATCTTAGCAGGATCTACATGAATACCTTCATGATTTACCACATGACCTAAGAATTGTACCTCTTGCAGCCAAAATTCACATTTTGAGAATTTGGCATAAAGCCTTTCTTTTCTTAATAAAGTTAAGAGAACGTGTAAGTGTTCACAATGTTCTTTTTGGCTTTTGAAATAAATAAGTATATCGTCGATGAAAACGATCACAAATTTATCCAAGTATGGTTTACAGATTCGATTCATCATGTCCATGAATGCTGCTGGGGCATTCGTTAATCCAAAGGGCATGACTGTAAACTCATAATGACCATACCTAGTTCTGAAAGCGGTTTTAGGTATGTCTTCTTCTTGTACTTTCAGCTGATGATATCCAGATCTTAAATCTATCTTTGAGAAGTACCTAGCTCCTTGTAATTGATCAAAAAGATCATCAATCCTAGGTAATGGGTATCGATTCTTAATCGTAACCTTATTCAATTCTCTATAATCGATACACATTCTCATCGATCCATCTTTCTTTTTCACAAACAACACTGGTGCACCCCAAGGGGATGAACTAGGTTGTATGAATCCTTTGCTTAACAATTCATCTAATTGCTTTTTCAATTCTAACATTTCAGTAGGTGCTAATCTATAGGGTGCTTTAGCTATTGGTGCAGTACCTGGAATTAAATGAATTCTAAATTCTACTTCTCTATCAGGTGGTAGTCCAGGTAATTCTTCTGGAAAAATATCTTGGTATTCTGACACTACCGGGATGTCCTGAAGTTCTTTATCCTTAGTGCTAACGGTTACTGAAATCATATACACCATCTCCTGCTTTCTTGAATAACTAGCCAATTTCATTACTGAAATGAATTTCAGTGGCTTTCGAGGTCTATCTCCAGTAATTAAAATTACTTCTCCGGAAGGTGTTTGAATTTCTACAGCATTTTTGTCACATAGGATTCGAGCATGGTTGGCTATCAACCAATCCATTCCTAAGACTACATCGAACCCTGCTAAATTCATTGGTAACAAATTTGCAGAAAACTTATGACCTAATAATTCTATTTTTCCTTCTTGCCAGACTTGATTTATTTTTACAGAATTTCCTTCTGCGGTTTCTATTGTAAAGATTTGCCTAAGAGGGGTTAAAGGTAAATTAAGATCTTGGCAAAATAAAGTATTTATAAAACTTTGGTTCGCACCAGAGTCAAATAATACTTTTGCAAATACGTTGTGAACTAAGAACGTACCAGCTATCACACCTGGAATGAGTTCGGCCTCTTGAGTGGTTAGCTGGAATGCCCGCACATTTCTCTTGGTTGTTCCTTCAGCTGGTTTGGCTTGGTTAACTACAGGTTTAGCTATCTTAGGACATTCAAATTGAAAGTGTCCCCTTTCTCTGCAATTATAACAAACTCTTGTTTTCTTCCTGCAGTCTTCTTCCCGATGTCCTTTCATTTTGCAAAAATTGCAAACCATGTTGCATTGTCCATAATGCTTCTTTTTGCAAATTTTGCAGAACGGAGATGATGAGGATTGCCCGGTTCCTCTTTTCTTGGTATTACCCACACGAAATCCTTGGGTAATCTTTTGAGCTAATTCCTTCTTGCGATCTTCCTCTCTTGTGCGTACCAATTCATCCGTTAGGGTATTAGCTAATTCTACAGCATCGTCAATAGTACGAGGTCTCGCAGCTTTAACGATGTTTCGGATCTCACTAATTAACCCCCAGATGTAACGAGAAATAAGTACCGGTTCTGGCGAAGCCAGTGACGGCACTATCCTTGTGTATTCAAAGAATGTCGAAGTATAGCCCCGACAATCTATACCTAGCATACGATGACTCAGGAACTTGTTTGCCATTTGTTCCTTCTCGTATTCGGGACAGAATTTTCTTTCTACCAGATTCTTAAATTCTTCCCAACTCATGGCATAGGCTATCCTTCTTCCTTTTGCCTGGAGGACCGTGTTCCACCATTCTAGTGCTCCTTCTTTGAACAGATTTGATGCATACATCACTTGATCCTCTTCGGCACATTTGCTTATTGCAATTACTGCCTCGGTTTTCTCTAACCAACGCAGTGTTGCAGTTGCCCCTTCATTACCTGCAAATTCAGCGGGTTTGCACGCAAGAAATTCTTTATAAGTGCAACCAGGCGTTGCGGCTTTTATTCTCTTAGGGAGTGGGGCCTGTTGCGGATCATGATCGTCATGATTGTCGCCTCCATTTATGCTGTTACTGCCGTTATCTTCTGGAATACGTTTACTAGGAATTAATTGTGGTTTGGCAGGTTTCTGAACAGCAGCCACAATTTCTGGAATAGCATGGGCTATTCCTTGGGCGATAAAGTGCTCGATATCTTGTCGGGTTATATATTGATCTTCCTGTTCTTGCTCAGATTGATTTACTTCATTACTTGGTTCATTGTTAGCGTTTTCCATCTGCTAATTGGTAAAAATTATTAGTGTCTAACTTATCAATGACACAATTCACATAGATAAACACATAGATTATCACAACATACAAGCATAACCAAAATTGTCGATTTCTCGACTTTTACTTTATTATGGTATATTGTATATGCATCCATACACACCATATTTTACAGAGTTTTATTGCCCATTTTACAGAATTTTAAGTTACTATTATACAATACTGCTTTCTGTGGTTTAACTGACTGTTCTAGTAACGATGCTCCCTCTCATCGTACTTCCAAGTTAGATGCTCTCCCATTTCCCTGATCCTATTACCTGTACCTATCAGTTCTTCACCGAACTGACGGAGTTCAGCTAAGTTTTCATTACTCATGGGAGGATTTGGGAGTGGTTCTGGGTCAAATTGTGGAAGAAAGCTATAAGGACTGTTGACTATGTTTTGGAATTGCCAGTCATTGGTCCACCATTCCTCCATTTGGCCTAATGGTCTGGTATGAACTAGTGGGTCTGGAATAGCTGGTCCTAGGTTTAGTGGGAATTGAACTGTAGCCGGGTAAGAGAAGATATTATCGTTGATAGGCTCTAAAACATCACAATTTTCCAGTAGGCGATCTATTTCGTCCTGGAACGTGATTTCCTCAGACTGTTTAGAGCTTTCGCCAATTTCTATTCCCTTTTGTTTCAGATCTATTCCTATTTCCTTTTCTGGTGGTTTTGAACTTTCTCCAGTTTCTATTTCCTTTCCCTTGCTCATGATCACAGGATTTTCTATTTTAGGGAGTCTCCTAGTGACAGGTTTCTTACGGCGTACTTTCCTCCACCCTACGTATCTTCTTTTCTTTTTAGGTTTGGCTTTTTCCATCGGTGGAGCTTTGAATTCCACAGGTTCTTCTATGTCAGCAATGTAACCAGTAAAGTCGTGAGAGACTTCGATAGGCACTGGATATAAGTTGAGATTCTGGAATGCTTCCGACATCTCGTTCATGCTGCATAGTATATATGCAAAAATGCAATGTTAAAACTTTGGAACAAAGTTTAACAAACAAACACTGAAGTTCTATTGCATTTTAATTTATACAAAGGACAACAGAAATAAACACACTGGGATTTTATGTATTTACTGGATAGTGATTTTTCTTACTAGCCCCAACTTATCAGTTATTTTAGAAATTTGCATTTTCTGCTACAGTAGCTAGCATATAGAGATTTGCCCATTTCCCGTCTATTTTATCTTCCCAAGGTGCACTATTACCCAATTCTTGGACTTCTGGGTTAAACCTAACTCTCTTGGTTCGGGGTTTCTTTTTCTCCTGACTCTTTTTAAGTATCGAATCCCTTTTTTTTGGGGAAAGAGGATTCTCATAGTTTGCTTTGCGGACAAAGATTCCTTCTTCTAGTTTTACTGGGTTTCTAGAAGAAGATGACACATCTAATTTGTGGTAGATAGCAGATAGCTTTTGCTTACCCATACTGTAACTAAAAATAACCAGTTAATAGAACATATAATCACCGAATAGTAATTAGTAAAATTAAGCATTTGGACAAAATACTTAATTTAGGCTTAATCAGTGGCTCGATCAGTGGCTCAATTTAATTATAAGCTCTGATACCACCTTCTGTCACGGCTCCCGACCCTACCCTGGATGGAGTCGGGGGCCGCGGGCAGATTTCAGTGGTACCCGTGGTATTTAATTTATGCGACAACGGAAGTCTTTTTACAACATGATCTTTTCACCGGAAAATGCTCGTTTAATATATTACACAAAGTTTAAGGGATGAGTCCCATAATTTACAATAAGTTGATTTCACACAGAAATCTTTATTTTCCAAAAGATGTTTTATTCATTTATTTACACTGAGCCACTTCTCTGAGCTTGATAGTGCTTTACTGCACTTTTCCTGGATCACACAGATCACCTGAAACATGTTTGAAAAAGGTTTTGTCAGCGGGGAAATACCGAGTGGATCATTCCATTTTCTAAAACGACCTGTTAGTTATCAATTTACAGTATTAAGAGCGATTACAATGTTTCTATCAACCAATTATCAAGAATGGGTATTTGTCACTCGACCGGATCTGTGACTGTGGTCATACCACTATTGAGTCCCGTTGCCTTAATAGTGACGGTTTACTCACACAGAGTAATAATTACTCTCACATAGAGTAATACTCACTCACATAGAGTGATAAAAATAGTAATGTGCACAATACCCCACATACCAGCTGTAATTTGGTGATTACAAAGACTTAATCCATGTAATTATAACTTTGAAAATAATTTGAGGTATTGTAATACTTACTCACAAACTGTGAGAAAACAATTTAAAAAGGAGAATGACTCACATTGCAGATTAACGAGCAATAGATATAAGCCTACTGATTAGCCTTGATTACACCTAGTTTAACACAATGCACACACAGACAGGTTAGTAACTAATACAGCAGTTATGTCAATTCACGAGATTAAACCCTCACAACGATTAATCAGTGCAATACTCGATAATTCAATCGGATTCACAACGAATAACATAGTATAGTCCGAATTCAAACAACACTCAAATATTCAAGTCGAAATCACGACGAATAATCAAAGTACAAGCTCAATTGAGCAGCACCTGGACTATCATTGGATAGTTATAATCGATCGGACGTTGAATCGTAATAGCGATCGAGTTATTACCCTGATTGTGGCAGCACCTCGTGATTAGTGTGTGTGTGTTGAACGGTTTCTGTGATAACTCGGTCTACGTAACTCGATTTTACGTCGTTCCAAAGACATAATTCAAGTCCCAACCCCTTCTATTTATACTGAAAATTTAACCCGCCCGCGTGTCGCGTAAGATGACAGTGATTCTGTCGCGACTCGCCTGGGAAACCCATCTAGCCTAGAGTAGCCTTGTTGTGGGTATAGGCCTGCTGAGTTGGTTTCGACTGAAACTTAGCTCCCACGTAAAAACTATTAAGATATTACCAACTAGGGTTTATCCCCCCTAAGTTTTAGGGGCCCTGATCCTGATTCCGGTTGTTATGAAAATTTTAGGGTTAGTGCAAAATTACTTGGGTGTCTTAACTAGGGTTTTCTTATTAACTAATTATCGTTCTAATTATTGATTTTAGTGGCAGTTGTTACACAAATAGTTTTACTTATAATAGAATATTGTTTAAAAATCCCAATTCCTTTAAAATAAGAAAATTATCGAAATTACCATATCATGAATAAACATTTAGATTTAAATCAAAATCTAAAGATAACTCGAATTTCGTAACAAATCATTATTTAGTCAAAACAACTATATTTCTAATTTGAAAAAAAATATATATATATATATATATATATATATATATATATATATATATATATATTAAATTAACAAAATAGTTTAGATAACCTGAGTTTTGAAAACATAGAAATCTAATACTTGTAAAGATTATGCAACCCGATATTGGAAACAAAACAGTTCTAAAACAAATACTGAGGCGGACACTAGACAAATGCTGAAAACAGAGACTGAAATCCTGGCACTGAAACAGATACTTATGTAACTTGAATCCCAATACTTATACAAAACAGATAACAGATACTGAACATAAACAAATGCATATAATCATATCAAACATATCATAACAGAGACAAGACATACGCGACATCATATAACAATAAAACAAGTTACGTAATATAGAAGCACCCACGAGCCTAAACAGAGGCATGCATGGCTATAGTCCATGCGCCGAGATGGTGCGTGTAGGCGCACACACAATATTCCATCTCAACAGGAGTCAGGAGTCAGAGCTAAGATCGATCTATTCGCCTCTAGGGGCCATGTGCTACACAAGCACAAACTAGAAACGTCATGAACTTTAGTTACGCACCGTCACGATGAGTGCCATGTCGTTGACGTCCCAACGACAAGTCTAAACATACAATTTCTCGGGTGATAGAGTACAAAGCGTATCAGAAATAAAAGTATCTTGCCATAAGTCTAAAGGGAACATGCAATAATGAGCACAAGATCTAAGGTCTATTGCATGCTACAATAAATACTAATCATATAATAATACGAACTGAACCATCTAACGAAAACACCCGTACTACAAAGTAACGGATATGAATAAAATACTATGCTGACAAGGACAGGAATCCGTACCAACGAGTAATCAAAATATAGAAGTATATTACGATGAAAAGAAAACAGAATCCGTACCTTATTAGCAAACAAAGCGAAAATAATTAAGTCGTCCTCAAATAGTACGTGAACCTATATTTTCATTATTAAATGACAAACATTAATTCGGCTAGATGATTCTATGACTCAACGATTGTCTGGCGACGAAAACCTTACAACTCTTGACTAGTTATTATAATGAGTTAAAACTAGTGACCATTCCCAAAAGTAGTTTAGGAATTAAAGCATTTGATTGGCATACTAACATAAAAGCTATGACATATATAGTATATAATCCTTTAAATACGAACTTATTTAAAACATATTATATCATAGATATCTAAGTACATGAATCAAATTACTTGGTTACAGAATATGTTTTGATTTTAGTACCCATAAAACAAGTTTATGCCTCATCATCTTTGGGTTGGTTAGTGACTTAATAAACTCGTATCATACGTTCGCCTATTAGTATTTATAATCTAAATTGCTAAAAGTCATTATAGTCATTTAACAAAATATTTATAAACTAAATTCCTAAATGTCAAATGCCTATTGATTTAAATGAATTTTTTGTGGACCCCTCAAACTCCCACGCAAATGCATGAACTCAGTGAATACACATTTATAACTTTCCAATTTGAATTCACAAGGTAAAATGCCTAAACAAAATCATACAGTCTCTTTTTATGCTTCGGATCATGAATCAACAAACATTAGCAAAACTTTTAGATCTTTATTCGGGTTATAATATTCTAAATCATAAGAACTTTAGTCGCTGGAACAATCGGAACGAAACCATAATTTATACGGTAGAATGGGATTCGATTTGGTACCTTAAGCACTACACGGAGCTAACCGGACACCAACGACTAGAGCTTCGGATGATCGAACGAACCGAGTCGAGCAATAACAATGGATGCGGCCTATGTGTCGATCACGGGAACAAGTCAAAAAAACTTTTAAATTGAGTTTCTAAGAAGTCGTAAACAAAAGAACAAACTAGTGGTGTTCGGGTCGCTACCCAAACCGACATGAACGATGTGGCGATGGTCACGACAGAGTAGCGCGGCGACAGAGTTAGACGGACGATGGAGTGCGACAGGTATGACGATCTCGGATCAGCAACGACTAGTTCGCGAGGGATGTATGCAGCGGTGGTTGTGCGGAGGTTGAGTTATCTTAAACGAAACAAGTATGAGATCTGGAAGTGTTTACAAGAAAGGTTTATAAAGAAAGGCTATCTCAAAATCGCATACCATACTCTTCGGCAAGTCTGTTTGGTAGGTAGGAATTTGAAACATTAGATAATGGCAGGGAAGTCCATTTAAATATTTTTCTTACTCATAATAATTATGTAATATTTTTTCATTTTATATTATATAGCTACTATTCTTTTGAAAATTAAAATTCTAAAAAATCATGCGAAAACGAAGTCAGTCAAAAACACGGCTCTAGACTAGTGGAGTTGTAGTTTTATGAATTTCGTATTACAAACAAGGTAGTTTTTGATGAAAAAGATGAAGTTTGAGTGAAAATAGTGAAGTTTGAATGAAGATAGAAGAGTTTTGATGAAATCGGAGATAAAATCATGGAAATCGTAGTGGAAAACGTTGTGGAACATGTAAAATTAGTAAATCTTACTTGAAAAACAGTTGGACAGCAATTTGGCAGCGTTTTAGATGAAATGACAGCAAGTTAGAATTAATGAGGTGAGCTAGGTATTTATAGAGAAAAGCTGGCAGCCTTGTTCGAAGCTGGTTGCCTTCGTACGAAGGAAGTGCTTTCGTACGAAGCTGCTGGCTTCGTTCGAAGGGGCCAGTTTAGTGAAGGAAAACTCCGTTTCGCGTGTAGGATGCTCGTTAGGTGCGTTTTGTTGCGTTAGTTAGTTCAAGTACTTTAAGTATTTTAGCAAGGTATTAAGTGTCGCGTTACGTTGCGTTTTAGAGCGATAAATCAAGTTGTGTGAGTGGCCGTTTAAGTGAGTTTTAACACATAGATAATAATATATATAACTAATAATATAATATACTATATATATAAGTAACCGCGTTTTGAGTTTGCGTTGAGTTTGCGTTGCGATGGGCGAGTGAGTAGTTTGGATACTCGCGTGTTGTAGTAGTGTAAGCGTAAGCATTATAAGCGTAAGCGTTGTGATGTGTGATACAACGTGTGAAATAAGCGATGTAGTGCGTAAATATACGATGTAGCGTAGTAGGCGATATAGTCTGCATTATGATCTGAATCTCGGGTGCTAGGCGTAACGAGAATAACGAGCACGAAAGTGCAGGTTGTTATAGTCTCCCCTTCTTTAGGAAATTTCGTCCCGAAATTTATTTGTTAGGATCTGAGTTTGGAATGATTGTGATTTGTGTTTGAATTTAGATGAACAAATGGAAGAGTAGTGCAGCGGAATTTAAATGGAAGCAAACTTTTCACAATCAAACAGAAGAAATGCTTTCAATCATACATTTTCAACACAGAATCAAATGATTAAATTTATTTTTAAACTTTGATTACAATGCATGTATGATTCGCAAACTCCCCCTCAGCCCGAGCTCTGTTTGTTCGTGCAAGAAGAAGATGGTGAAAAGAGCTAAATAGAACAGTACAGAGTAATGTTCTATTTATAGGCACTTGCAAACCACTGAGCATCTAAGCTGACATCACCATGAAAGTGACATCTAACCTCCTAACAAACTCTAACCTCTGTTCTATACAAACACTGCTATGCTAACTACTAATATTACATTTCAATACATAAAACAAACTTAAACTGCTGCTGCATCCTTCCACTGCTGTGAACCCAACAGTACTTATCATGATCAGCAGTGCTTGAACCAAGGCAGTAGATTGAGTCAGCAGAGCTTTGGTTCTTCAATCAGACTTTGACTTGACCAGCAGTTGTAGGTCAGCAGTTTGTATGATCAGCAGATAGGAGGTCAGCAGATGTTGAAACCACTTTCAAGGGGAGAGACTTGCAACCAAACATCTGCTTATTCTGGATCCATTTCTCTGATCCAGTTTTGGTTTTCATTATCTGTTCCTTTGGCAGGGTTCAGTCCCAACAATCTCCCCTGGAACAGATAATGCCAAAACTCTTCATTATTGTAGATCTTTATTGCCTCATCAGCAGTTCCCTTATTTGCCCTTTGAGTTGCAATTCAAAGGTTAAGGCATCTGTATCATCATCATCCCTGCTAAGTGGAAGATCAAGGAGATCCTGCAAATCTTCAAGACTCAGGCCAAGAGCTTGTTCCCTTGTTAATTTCTTCACTTCGCCATCAGCCCTGAACATAGTCAATACGTGGGTCTGTTTATCAGTTTTCCACTTTAGTATTTTTGAGCCTGATGGGTTTCTTGGGAGATTTTTATTTGAAGAGGAGTTTGGTGATGCTGGCCTATTCATGACTGGCTGAGCAGTACTTGCAGATTGTTCCAGTTCAGATTCTTCTTTCATCATTAACATAATTCCCTCTTTTACAAGGTCATTACCAGCAATTAGATCTTAAACTGTTTCAGCACCCAACTGGTTTTGACTCCTTCTTTTGTAGATGGCAGTACCAGCGGGAGCAGTGGTTCTTTTGGCTTGCAGCTTTGGTGGTCTTTTTGAAACCTCTGCTTTGGAGTAATCAGGTTTTTGTGGAGCTGTTGGATCTTTCTTCCTGAGCTCCTCCAACCTTTTATAGGTGGCCCTGACCCTCGCTTCTCCCCACTTTGACACAGAATTCCTTGACCCATAATCAACTGTGATTAGCTCCTCTTTCATTCTCTTCAACTCTGGTGCCTTTTCAGCTTCAAACTGTTTGAATTTTTCAGGGGGAGTCTGCTGGACATTATCTTTGATCATCTCTTGGATCCTAGCTGCTTCATTTTCAAGCTCAGGAATGGTCCAGTTTTTGTACATGTGTTTCTCCCCCTTGTATTTCTTGGTTGCCATGATGCTTTCAATGTAGTCTTTTCTAAGAGTTTCATCTGCTCTTTCTGAAATTTGTCGACATACATTCTTTGCAAATTGTTCTAAGGATCTGACTTGTGTGAGCAAGAATTGGTAATTCTGCTGAATTTCTTTATCAGATTTTCCTTGAGCATTTCTTTTTGAGATATTCCTCTGCTTGTTTAGCTTTGACTTCCAAATATTCTTCAATATTGTTTGGTCTTGGATATCCTTCAACTGATGGCAAACTCCTTTTAGCAGGGTCATCCTCATAGTAAAATGACTTAATTTCTTCTCTGACTGTTATGAGTTCAAGAGGAAATTGGACACCTGCAGGAGGTAAGAGCTTGTAAATTTGAGCTGAAGAGAGAGGAATGGGTCTTGGAATTGTGACAAGTGCTTGGGATTTTGAAGCTGTTGGTGGTGGTGATGGAGAATCATCATCTGGTATGATAACCTTTCTCCTTTTTTATTTTAGGAGAGGCAGATGATGTTTTGGATGGAACAGTGGCAGTGGTTTGTGACTGACAAACAGCTGTTGAAACAACTGGTGTTTCAACCACTGTTGTCATTACAACAGATGTTTTAACATCTGCTGTCTTCTGCTTTATGGCAGGAAGTGATAGTGGAGATGTTGTTTTTGGTGGCGATAAGGCAGTGGCAGTGGTGTGTGTTGAAGTGGTGTGTGTTGAAGTGAGAGCAGTTGTTGTAACAACTGAGGTACCAACAGATGTTGATTCAACAGGAGTTTCAGCAACTGTTTGAATGGAGGTTTGATGTTGGTGGCGTTTGTGTAACACCCCCAAAATACCACCTGCGGGAACTCCGCGAGGCGTGTTACGCATCAGAGTCTGAGCCACCAATCATATTGAACCAATGACAATTATTTAAATAAACATGTCATTAATTACCAATAGAAAATGTCCAACATAACTTTAATTCCCAAAGAGTTGTATAGCGGAAGCATGTAATAAATCGTTTAGCAATTGTTTCATAATAATACTCAAAACCAATGTATCAAATATAAGTAATCCAATAGCCTCGATCCATGACCACTTCAGCACTCCCAGATAGCAAGTCCATGTCTTGTATTCTAACGACCTGCAAGCATGCAGACAAGTGTGTCAGACGACGCTGGTGAGTTCAAAGTTTAGTTAACGTGTTTTGTTACCGAGTATATGTTAAGTCAGTTCAACGTTATGATTTGATGCGGTTTATAACTTGTTGAGATACCCTAGGGAGTGTGCCCATACGTATCCGGGAAGTGTGTCCCTCAATAACCTGGAGTGTGTCCAGTCCCCAATGCCCCTAACCAAGCATTGGTAATGATCGATCCCATGTACAATAACCAAGACCCAATTACATCGTTTACCCAAGATTCCCTTTCCAACCGTTTACTAGTTGTCCCAAACCACCGGGACGCATGCTTGAGAAATGCAGTGAACTCACCTTGGTTTGCTCGGTAAGATTAACTACTCGCTCACACTTAATCAGTCAAGTCCTAAAGTAGGCACGTATACATAATCAGTTTATAGTCGCGAAGTTGGCACGTAGGTATAATCATAGTGAACATCGCATCAATAAGCACCAAGTATCACATTGCATGTATTCAAGATCATACAAGTATTGGTTTATACTTAACGACAGTTAATTATTCCAGTTAACTTCTAACAGAGTCTAACTAGGTTACTGTGTAAGTTACCCAATTCGACGAAACACAACATTGGCGAATCACAGGTTTGGCGAAACACATTCTGTTTCGTCAAACATCCTTTGGCGAAACACATTTTCTAATTCGTCGATGATCCTTGGCGAAACACAAATCCTGTTTCCCCGATTACTCTTGGCGAAACACAATCTTGTTTCGTCAAGGATTCCATTTCGTCAAACATTCAAATTCGTCAAGGCAGCAGTTACGTCAACATGTCAGTTACGTCAAACATTATCATCAGTTACAGAATTATCACAGAACCCTAATCTCAGCAACAGCCGTTACACCCTAACAATGAACAACCAGTTATCATACGAAAACAGGAACCAATGATCATCACGTATACAACCTGAAGTCTATGCGCAACAGTTTCAACATATCCCTAAAACGTACATCATCAAACCACATGCTCACTTGTTTTGCAAAGATCGGTTGGTTATTATCACAAGTATCATACGAAGATAATTAATCAGATCCTATTCTAGCAATCGCTAGCATGTACAATTGTTGCAAGATTCATGAAACCCTAGTCTTCATCATATGATCGCGACTACTAGAACTCAATCAAAAACAAATGACAAATCGTATATATACACAGCCGTTTCATAGTTCAGACATACACAAACAAGTATCGATCAATCAAACAATCATGAAACCGATATGACAAACACGCACTAACCGAGATATTAGCAAAGATGAGTCGGATCGTTCGAGGGGCTAGGGAAACGCAGCTGCCGTCACACACAAGAGAGTTCTAGGGTTTTCTGTTTTGCTAAAGTGTGGCAACTGATCGGTTCCGTATAACTTATACGTGTATATGCGTTCTGGGCCCTTAATGGGCTTGGCGAATCAACGGGCTGGCGAATCACATTTGATTCGTCGAGATAGGATTGACGAAACAGGTCTCCTGTTTCGTCGAGCTATATCTTGGTGAATCACCCTTTTGTTTCGTCGGGTTGTTCAAGTGTTACCAGTTTAAGTTTAACAACCAACTTCAAGTTATACAATCAAACACATAATCACGCAATCACAAAACACTTTCATTTATTACAACGTGTACATTACAAGTCAATCAAGTCAAACACTTAAACAGTCAAAGTCAACGTGCATTCAATGCGAAGGTGAAAGTCGAAAACTCGAGTTGTCACATCATCCCCAACTTGAAAGAAATTTCGTCCCGAAATTTGATAGGCCATCCGCAACACGATGCGATGCTAATCAAGATGACTGTGCATTTTCCGCGGGTGTCACATCATCCCCAACTTGAATGGGAATTTCATCCCGAAATTCACTAGTTACCTGAGATCTAGAATTGCTAGGCTTGGTTTTGTCTTTGGGGAACAAATGTGGATACTTACGTTCCATCTGGTCCTCGCGTTCCCATGTGAACTCCGGACCACGTCTTGAGTTCCAACGAACTCTCACAATGGGTATACGGCTATGCTTACGCACTTTAACTTCCCGATCCATAATCTCAATTGGCTCTTCGACAAACTGTAACTTGTCATCTATTTTCAGCTCTTGAAATGGTACAACTAGTGTTTCGTCAACCAAACACTTCTTTAACTGCGACACGTGAAATACATCGTGAACATTACCCAACTCAGCAGGTAATTCCAACCTGTAAGCTACCTTTCCAATTCGTTCCAGAATTTTGAAGGGTCCTACGTAACGAGGGTTTAATTTGCCGCGTTTCCCAAAACGTACCACACCCTTCCAGGGTGAGACTTTTAACATAACGCGATCATTAACTTCAAATTCCAGAGGTTTACTACGCTTGTCAGCGTAGCTTTTCTGACGGTCGCGAGCTGCGGCCATACGGTCCCGTATCCGGACAATATTTTCCGATGTTTCAAGCACAAGCTCCAGGCCTGTGATCTGACTGTCACCCACCTCAAGCCAACAGAGAGGTGAGCGACATTTTCGTCCGTATAGTGCTTCGAACGGAGCTGCCTTAATACTTGTATGGTAGCTGTTGTTGTAGGAGAATTCTACCAACGGTAAGTGCTTTTCCCATCCTTTCCCAAAGTCGATTACACATGCCCGCAGCATGTCTTCAAGCGTTTGGATGGTGCGCTCGCTTTGACCATCCGTCTGCGGGTGATAAGCGGTACTCATGTCGAGCCGTGAACCGAACGACTTATGCATTGCTTGCCAAAGTTCAGAAGTGAAACGTGGATCTCGATCTGAGATGATAGAAGTTGGTACCCCATGCCTAGAGACGACCTCTTTAAGATAAACCGCTGCTAGATGCGAGAACTTGTCTGTCTCCTTGATTGCTAAGAAATGTGCTGACTTCGTGAGACGATCAACAATCACCCAAATGGTATCGTTTCCGGCCTGAGTTCTTGGTAGTCCTGTCACGAAATCCATGGCGATCTGTTCCCACTTCCATGTGGGTATCTCTGGTTGCAGCAGTAGACCTGAGGGCTTTTGATGTTCCGCCTTGACTTTAGCACAGGTCAAACATTTACTGACGTAAGTTGCTATATGAGCTTTCATGCTAGGCCACCAGTATGTAGTTTTCAAGTCGTGGTACATCTTATCTGATCCAGGATGTACGGAGTAACGTGATTTATGTGCCTCATCCATTACAAGTTCTCGTAAGTCACCATAGAGTGGAACCCAGATGCGTCCGGTTACGTAGTAAGCACCGTCTCCCTTTTTCTCTAGTCGTTGCCTTGAGCCGCGTAAAGCTTCAGCTCGAACGTTCTCTGGTTTCAACGCTTCTAACTGAGCGTTTCGTATCTGGGAAGGAAGATTAGATTGGATCGTGAGTTGCAACGCTCGCACGCGCCTAGGTGCACTATTCTTTCTGCTGAGGGCATCAGCTACGACGTTCGCTTTGCCTGGATGATACTTGATGGCACATTCATAATCATTTAATAGTTCAACCCATCGTCGTTGCCGCATATTCAATTCTTTCTGGTCGAAGATATGCTGAAGACTCCTATGGTCGGTGTAGATGGTGCATTTGGTACCGTACAGATAGTGCCTCCAGATCTTCAACGCAAATACCACCGCTCCTAACTCCAAGTCGTGTGTCGTGTAATTTTTCTCGTGAATCTTCAACTGCCGCGAGGCATAGGCTATCACCTTCTCGCATTGCATTAATACACAGCCGAGACCTTGAATCGATGCATCACAGTAGACCACAAAATCTTCGGTACCCTCTGGCAAGGATAAGATCGGTGCACTGCAAAGTTTCTGCTTTAACAACTGGAAGGCCTCTTCCTGCTTCGTTCCCCAAGAGTATACCGTGTTCTTCTGTGTCAGTGATGTGAGAGGTTGCGCGATTTTCGAGAAATCTCTAATAAACCTTCGATAGTATCCAGCGAGACCAAGAAATTGGCGCACCTCAGAAGGAGTCTTTGGTGCCGCCCAATTCTTAACTGCGTCCACTTTCGCAGGATCCACATGTATCCCTTTCTCGTTAACAACGTGCCCAAGGAAATACACTTCTCGAATCCAAAAATCGCACTTAGAAAACTTAGCATACAGTTGTTCCCTTCTCAAAAGTTCTAAGATGAGACGTAGGTGACGCTCGTGATCCTCCTTGTTCTTTGAATAAACCAAGATGTCGTCAATAAACACTATAACAAACTCGTCGAGATATGGCTTACATACACGGTTCATGAGATCCATGAAGACCGCTGGTGCATTCGTCAATCCAAACGGCATAACCAAAAACTCGTAGTGTCCGTAGCATGTTCGGAAAGTAGTCTTGGGAACATCCTCTTCTCTAACCCTTACCCGGTGGTAACCCGACCTTAAGTCGATCTTTGAATAAAAACTTGACCCTTGCAGCTGGTCAAACAAGTCGTCGATGCATGGTAACGGATATCGGTTCTTGATGGTTACCTTGTTGAGTTCCTGATAATCGATACACATACGGAATGACCCGTCTTTCTTCTTTACAAATAGAACTGGGGCTCCCCAAGGCGAAGAACTAGGTCGAATGAAACCCCTATCCAACAGTTCCTGTAGCTGATTAGACAATTCCTGTAGCTCCCCAGGAGCCAACCGGTATGGAGCTCGAGCAATTGGGGCCGCTCCTGGCGCCAGATCAACCTGAAATTCTACTTGACGGTGAGGAGGTAACCCTGGTAACTCCTCTGGGAACACATCAGTGAAATCCCGCACTACTGGCAGATCCTCGATCCTTCTTTCCTCAGACTGAGTGTTTGTAACTAAAGCTAACATTGCAGGATACCCCTTTTGCAGATACTTCTGCGCATGCATAGCCGAGATAATACCAACCATCGTCCCACTACGATGCCCTTGAACCAATAATGACTCCCCATCAGGGAGAGGGATACGCACCACCTTCTCCTTGCACAAAATTTCTGCTTGGTGCTTGGACAGCCAATCCATGCCTACCACTATATCGAAACTACCGAGCGTAACGGGAAGGAGATCAATATCAAATACTTGACCCACGAGATCTATTGCACCCGAAAAGAACATTCAAGGCTTCTATCGTTTTACCGTCTGCTAGTTCTACTACTTGCTTAACTTCTAAAGGCGTTGGGGTTATCCCCAATCGTTGACTAAATTCTAGGGACACATAACTCCAATCGGCACCAGAATCAAATAACACAGAAGCAATATGATTGTTTACAGGAAACGTACCGGTGACAACATTGCCGTCATTCCTAGCATCCCCTGCCCCAAGCTGAAACACTCTGCCCCGAGCGCCATTACCCCCATTATTGCCATTGTTGTTGTTGTTCCCAACATTGTTATTGTTCGGGCGGTTGTTGCCGTTAGCGTTCTGGTTTAGCTGAGGGCAATCCCGCTTAAAGTGAACCTCATCCCCGCACTGATAACACCCCTTTCTGAAGCCCTGATTCTGCTGGGGTGGTTGTCCCTGCTGTCTCTGGTTCTGCTGGTTCTGTTGCTGCTGATGTTTGGGCTGTGGGGCCCTACAGTCTTTGGCCTCGTGGCCCGCTTTACCACACCTGTTACACGTCCGTCCACACTGCCCGAAATGATGATAGCCACATTTGTTACATCGTGGCTTCCTCCCTGCATACGAACCCTGATTTTGGCCACTTCCCTGGCCTTGATTGACAGAAGACGACTGGCTGATGCTGCGATTGTTATTGTTGTCTGGCCTTTTCTGAGTCTGGCCCGCACTAGATGCTTTATCATAGTCGCTCCACTTCCTTTTGTTATGTTAGCGGACGCAGTGGCAGTGGGTGCAGCAGCAGTAGTGGTTGAAACACGCGGCGGTAACGAGTTACTCTCCACCTCTTGATCCACAATCTTGTGGGTCAATCGGACAATCTGTGTCAAATCATGAGACGGGCTGCAGTGACCAAACTCTTCACACGCGGAGGCAACCCCTTGATGAATAACTCAATCCTCCGAGACATAGGCCGGGACAAGTTCGGGCACATGTCCGCCAATTCATACGACCGCTTCACATACGCTTCGACTGTAGATCCAACCATCTTCAAGTCATAGTACTCATTTTCCAGCTTCTGGACCTCATCTCGAGGACAATACTCCTCTCTGATCAGTTCTTTAAAGTCATCCCAAGTTGTGGCATTCGCTGCCTCGATGCCCAACAACTGCACTTGGGCATTCCACCACGTTAGGGCACCATCCGCCAAGGTACCCGCAGCATATTTCACCCTGTCCCCAGCGGGACAGTTACAGATAGCAAACACGGACTCTGCTTTCTCGAACCATCTCAGAAGTCCCACAGCCCCTTCAGTCCCGGTGAAGGTCTGTGGCTTACAGTCCATAAACATTTTGAACGTACACGCAGGCTGGTTGGGTTGAGGTTGCACTTGCTGACCTAAATGACGAAAGGAAACACATTATAGGAGTGAAAAGACGTGTACGCGATATAAGAGGAAAAGCACTTGGTACATTCCGTACCAGCTTGATAGGCTGCTAAAGCCTCAGCCACACGGGTGTTGATTAAGTCTGTCAACTCAGCCTGAGTCATGTTGATGTTACCACGTCCGTGTCCTCGTCCACTCATGATTCTATAGATAGAGATGAACCGATTCAGGAAATCGAAACGAGATGGATATCAAGTATCAGGTTGATATCTACGTACTACCAAGTTCACACATAATAAGGCAGAACCCTTCTCACGCTCGATAAGCCTCACTGGGACTTGCATGCACCCCACGTTATTATTAAGTGTGCACCCATAATAATAAGGCAATTTGCATGCTTATCTCAGTGCCTCTTAGCTTACGCTCGAAGTTTCCCCCGTTCACATTACACAACGAAAGGTGTCATAGGTTTACTATTCACATGAGTCGAAGAGTAGTGTCACACTATCAAGTCACCGTAGTATCGAGTGTATCGTGTCATGCAAGTTATGAGTGTGTGACTACTAAAGAAATTATGCATAAACTAAACAGAAGACGAACCTTGCGATCTGGAGCTGAGTGTCATGATCGATTCTTCGAAGGCATTCGGTTATAGTCTGGTTTTATAAAAGTTTTAAAACCTAGTTCACTATAACCAGTGGCTCTGATACCAAACTGTAACACCCCCAAAATACCACCTGCGGGAACTCCGCGAGGCGTGTTACGCATCAGAGTCTGAGCCACCAGTCATATTGAACCAATGATAATTATTTAAATAAACATGTCATTAATTACCAATAGAAAATGTCCAACATAACTTTAATTCCCAAAGAGTTGTATAGCGGAAGCATGTAATAAATCGTTTAGCAATTGTTTCATAATAATACTCAAAACCAATGTATCAAATATAAGTAATCCAATAGCCTCGATCCATGACCACTCCAGCACTCCCAGATAGCAAGTCCATGTCTTGTATTCTAACGACCTGCAAGCATGCAGACAAGTGTGTCAGACGACGCTGGTGAGTTCAAAGTTTAGTTAACGTGTTTTGTTACCGGGTATATGTTAAGTCAGTTCAACGTTATGATTTGATGCGGTTTATAACTTGTTGAGATACCCTAGGGAGTGTGCCCATATGTATCCGGGAAGTGTGTCCCTCAATAACCTGGAGTGTGTCCAGTCCCCAATGCCCCTAACCAAGCATTGGTAATGATCGATCCCATGTACAATAACCAAGACCCAATTACATCGTTTACCCAAGATTCCCTTTCCAACCGTTTACTAGTTGTCCCAAACCACCGGGACGCATGCTTGAGAAATGCAGTGAACTCACCTTGGTTTGCTCGGTAAGATTAACTACTCGCTCACACTTAATCAGTCAAGTCCTAAAGTAGGCACGTATACATAATCAGTTTATAGTCACGAAGTTGGCACGTAGGTATAATCATAGTGAACATCGCATCGATAAGCACCAAGTATCACATTGCATGTATTCAAGATCATACAAGTATTGGTTTATACTTAACGACAGTTAATTATTCCAGTTAACTTCTAACAGAGTCTAACTAGGTTACTGTGTAAGTTACCCAATTCGACGAAACACAACATTGGCGAATCACAGGTTTGGCGAAACATATTCTGTTTCGTCAAACATCCTTTGGCGAAACACATTTTCTAATTCGTCGATGATCCTTGGCGAAACACAAATCCTGTTTCGCCGATTACTCTTGGCGAAACACAATCTTGTTTCGTCAAGGATTCCATTTCGTCAAACATTCAAATTCGTCAAGGCAGCAGTTACGTCAACATGTCAGTTACGTCAAACATTATCATCAGTTACAGAATTATCACAGAACCCTAATCTCAGCAACAGCCGTTACACCCTAACAATGAACAACCAGTTATCATACGAAAACAGGAACCAATGATCATCACGTATACAACCTGAAGTCTATGCGCAACAGTTTCAACATATCCCTAAAACGTACATCATCAAACCACATGCTCACTTGTTTTGCAAAGATCGGTTGGTTATTATCACAAGTATCATACGAAGATAATTAATCAGATCCTATTCTAGCAATCGCTAGCATGTATAATTGTTGCAAGATTCATGAAACCCTAGTCTTCATCATATGATCGCGACTACTAGAACTCAATCAAAAACAAATGACAAATCGTATATATACACAGCCGTTTCATAGTTCAGACATACACAAACAAGTATCGATCAATCAAACAATCATGAAACCGATATGACAAACACGCACTAACCGAGATATTAGCAAAGATGAGTCGGATCGTTCGAGGGGCTAGGGAAACGCAGCTGCCGTCACACACAAGAGAGTTCTAGGGTTTTCTGTTTTGCTAAAGTGTGGCAACTGATCGGTTCCGTATAACTTATACGTGTATATGTGTTCTGGGCCCTTAATGGGCTTGGCGAATCAACGGGCCGGCGAATCACATTTGATTCGTCGAGATAGGATTGACGAAACAGGTCTCCTGTTTCGTCGAGCTATATCTTGGCGAATCACCCTCTTGTTTCGTCGGGTTGTTCAAGTGTTACCAGTTTAAGTTTAACAACCAACTTCAAGTTATACAATCAAACACATAATCACGCAATCACAAAACACTTTCATTTATTACAACGTGTACATTACAAGTCAATCAAGTCAAACACTTAAACAGTCAATGTCAACGTGCATTCAATGCGAAGGTGAAAGTCAAAAACTCGAGTTGTCACAGTTTGGATGGTGGTTTTGGAGTATGCTTTGGAAAACTGGATGGTGTGGACTTGGGTTTCCTTACTTTTCTAGTAAGATTTCTTTTTGGAACAGGATTTTGATCATCCTTTTCACAAGAACAACCCTGCTCATTCAGCTTCATGAAGGCTCTTTTCTCCTCATTCCATCTTGACAAATCCTTTGCTGCTCTATCCCTTTTTACACTTATGATACCATCATCAAGTGCATTCTGGGTAACATCAACCTTCTTGCTTCCATCTGGCAAGGGAATTTCTCTGAGCATTGCATCATTTTCTGTATCAAGGCATAGCCTATTATCAATCCCTTTCTTTATCCACTCCTTAATTTTCTCCCCCTTTTTGGCATTATCTGAGGGGATTTCATCAATGAAGAGAACTGTCGGAGGAGCAGTGCCAGTGGTTGTCAACAGATGGGCCTTGATAGACTTGATGTCATCTTTTGTATCCTTGAACCTAGACTCCATTGCATGTTTGAGCTCTTCAACATGTTTTTCATGCTGCTGCTTAGCCATTTGGTGTTGTTGGTGGAGAAATGGTTGAAATAGATTCTAGAGCTCATTTGTAGCATCTGCTGGTGGTGGAGCAAATACTTGAGGTGGAACAGCTGTGGATTGTACCATTTGAACTGATAACAACTGTTGCAGCATTTCATTGATTTCTAGAACAGATGTATCCAGTTTTTCAACTCGTTCCGTCAATTCCTGGTACTTTAAATCATCACCCAGTTTAATGGGATCATCTGATTTCCCATTAGCAGTGGTTGTATCAGAGGTTGAGGTAGGGAGTGTACTCCTAACATCAACCACTGATGCCCCTTTTTCTTGGTACTAGGGTCTTTTTCCTTCAACACTTGATAATCTTTTGATGGAACTAGTGGTTAATACAAACTCACTAGCAGATAACAGAGGTGTTATGGAAGGAATTGCCTCCAAGGAAGTCTTATTGATGTAACCACTGTCCAAGAGTAAACCTGTAGGTTCAACACTTGTAGTGGCTGCTTCACTTGGAATACCACCAAGAGTTACTTGTAACTCAAGGGGTGTAACCTCCTCAGGTTTTGTTGGTGGGTTAGCAAAGATTGATACATCAAGCCCAGTCTCATGTTGAGGTATTTTCTCATGAACAGGTGAGTGAGAAGGACTGGTTTGTGCTAGGTTCAAATCAATTGCATCCAACAGTAGTTTGGTGTTTGGGGGAATTGGGGATGTGAAGGTAGGTTTAGAAAGCGGAATTGCCCCGGGTATTGGGTTGTGGAGGATGGAAACGAGTGCTTCAAGAGCCTCATGATGTGGTGACCCTATTTGTACAACCTGTTCTTTTTATGAAGAGACAGGAGGAGTTTCAGGTATGGGTTGAGATATTTCTACCAACTACTGTGAGGAAGTAGCAGCAGTGGTTTGTTGTGACTTTTGTGCTGTCACAGGCAGTTGCTCTGGTATCTCATCCTCCATAGTTGCCTTTTTGGTAGGTTTTGGGGGGTTTTTGATTTTTCTTTTTCTTTGGCTTTTTGATGATTATAGGTGTGGGTTTCAAGGCAGTTGTTTTGCTACCTTGATCACCTTGAGCAGTGGGCTCAGCAGCAGATACCTGAGGAGCAGTGTTTGCTGCTAAAGTCTGCTCAGGCATCTCTGCTTGTGTTTTGCAAGGTGCTGACATTCTGATAAATGTTTCAGCAGTTAAGCTTTTTATTTGAAAAGAGTCACCTTGATTTATTACCGCAATATCATTCTTACTGAATTTTTTCACAAAATAATAACTTAAAAATCTTGGAAACAGTAAGAATGATTTCGTTTCAACATTTTTAACCAAATCATTGAAGATTACCGTGGAATAGTTAAAATTCTCTTTTTGTAAAATAGCATATCCCAAGTTTTGAATCTTCATTGGTATTTCATTAAAAGAAGTGGTTTTATTTGAAACACACACGAGGAGGGTATGGAATAAAAATCTTGTTGCAGGAGGGAAGAAACCTTTTTGTAAGGTATCCCTCGTCATCATTGTGTCTGCATACCCTATCTCAATGAAGTCAATTTTTAACTCGTTTTTAGGGAAAGAGTCCTTACCTTCTTGATCAGCGAGCTGAAAGACCTCAGATATGGATTGCGGTGTTATTTGAACTGCCTTTTTCTGCAGAGTGGAGTTAATGGCTATAACTTTTTCACCTTGTTTTTCAAGGGTACAATTTTTCCAAAACTCTCTCTGAGTTTGCAGATAAATGGGTGCATCAGCGGTTAACAAAGTTTTGTACTTTGACGCGTTGAGCATATCGAGGATGGAATCATATGTATCGGTGGTGCCGGGTTTTGTAAGAAGACCCAGAAGATTATGAGATGTTTTGTGTGGGATTTCTGTGGAGGTAGCCTTTTGAGAGGCTCCTTTTGAAGATTTTGCAGATGATTTCGATTTTGTCATTTTGAAGATGAGAATCGAAGATGAGATTTGTGGACAAATTTAATGAAATGTGATGGAAACTGCTTTGAGAAGAGAACTTTTAATAATTCAATTCGACAGTGAAACCCTGTTTGGGTTTGAAAGGGGGTTTTATTGATGAAAAGTGAATGCTGACGTGGCAGCGGTTACAAAAGGTCTGACCACTAAGTACTGTCCGCATGCCATCCCCTGGTGAAGTGAAGGACAGTACTTTAGAACAGTACATTTTGTGAAAACAACTGGTAAAAACAGTAGTTGTAGTGGTAATGGAGAACAGTGGATGCTTTTAGCTATCAGTAGATAGCACAGCAGTGGATACAACACAGATTTTGAACATCAGTGCTTATCAAAGGAGAATGAGAACATGGGATGACTATCAGCAGGGAACAGATTTTTGAGGTAGAACAGACGTTTGAACCCATCAGTGGTTATGGCAGACTTTTAGGATTTTTAATGAAAAATTCATTTTTAGCTATTTTTAAGGATGGATTTTTGATTTTCTGAAAACATTTTAATGCTTTTATTCATAGAAAAATAGGATTTTGCTTGTTATTCCATGTTTAGCATGCCAATCCTAGAGATCAAGCTTTCAAAGGTGGATGTGTCTAATGCTTTGGTTAGCACATCTGCCAACTGATCCTTAGTTGGAACATGATGCAGAGAAATCAAACCTTTTTCATAGCAATCCCTCACAAAGTGATGTCTGATGTCGATGTGTTTGGTGGTAGAGTGGGAAACTGGATTTTTAGTGATATTTTCTGCTGCCTGGCTGTCCAACATAAGTGACCGTCGCTTCTCCCCACTTTGACACAGAATTCCTTGACCCATAATCAGCTGTGATTAGCTCCTCTTTCATTCTCTTCAACTCTAGTGCCTTTTCAGCTTCAAACTGTTTGAATTTTTCAGGGGGAGTCTGCTGGACATTATCTTTGATCATCTCTTGGATCCTAGCTGCTTCATTTTCAAGCTCAGGAATGGTCCAGTTTTTGTACATGTGTTTCTCCCCCTTGTATTTCTTGGTTGCCATGATGCTTTCAGTGTAGTCTTTTCTAAGAGTTTCATCTGCTCTTTCTGAAATTTGTCGACATACATTCTTTGCAAATTGTTCTAAGGATCTGACTTGTGTGAGCAAGAATTGGTAATTCTGCTGAATTTCTTTATCAGATTTTCCTTGAGCATTTTTTTTGAGATATCCTCTGCTTGTTTAGCTTTGACTTCCAAATATTCTTCAATATTGTTTGGTCTTGGATATCCTTCAACTGATGGCAAACTCCTTTTAGCAGGGTCATCCTCATAGTAAAATGACTTAATTTCTTCTCTGACTATTATGAGTTCAAGAGGAAATTGGACACCTGCAGGAGGTAAGGGCTTGTAAATTTGAGCTGAAGAGAGAGGAATGGGTCTTGGAATTGTGACAAGTGCTTGGGATTTTGAAGTTGTTGGTGGTGGTGATGGAGAATCATCATCTGGTATGATAACCCTTCTCCTTTTTATTTTAGGAGAGGCAGATGATGTTTTGGATGGAACAGTGGAGTGGTTTGTGACTGACAAACAGCTGTTGAAACAACTGGTGTTTCAACCACTGTTATCATTACAACAGATGTTTTAACATCTGCTGTCTTCTGCTTTATGGCAGGAAGTGATAGTGGAGATGTTGTTTTTGGTGGTGATAAGGCAGTGGCAGTGGTGTGTGTTGAAGTGGTGTGTGTTGAAGTGAGAGCAGTTGTTGTAACAACTGAGGTACCAACATATGTTGATTCAACAGGAGTTTCAGCAACTGTTTGAATGTAGGTTTGATGTTGGTGGCGTTTGGATGGTGGTTTTGGAGTATGCTTTGGAAAACTGGATGGTGCGGACTTGGGTTTCCTTACTTTTCTAGTAAGATTTCTTTTTGGAACAGGATTTTGATCATCCTTTTCACCAGAACAACCCTGCTCATTCAGCTTCATGAAGGCTCTTTTCTCCTCATTCCATCTTGACAAATCCTTTGCCGCTCTATCCCTTTTTACACTTGTGATACCATCATCAAGTGCATTCTGGGTAACATCAACCTTCTTGCTTCCATCTGGCAAGGGAATTTCTCTGAGCATTGCATCCTTTTCTGTATCAAGGTATAGCCCATTATCAATCCCTTTCTTTATCCACTCCTTAATTTTCTCCCCCTTTTTGGCATTATCTGAGGGGATTTCATCAATGAAGAGAACTGTCGGAGGAGCAGTGCCAGTGGTTGTCAACAGATGGGCCTTGATAGCCTTGATGTCATCTTTTGTATCCTTGAACCTAGACTCC
This sequence comes from Helianthus annuus, assembly GCF_002127325.2. Classification (NCBI taxonomy): domain Eukaryota; kingdom Viridiplantae; phylum Streptophyta; class Magnoliopsida; order Asterales; family Asteraceae; genus Helianthus; species Helianthus annuus. The sequence continues at coordinate 62,671,148 of NC_035440.2, read as the reverse complement.
ATTGCATGTTTGAGCTCTTCAACATGTTTTTCATGCTGTTGCTTAGCCATTTGGTGTTGTTGGTGGAGAAATGGTTGAAATAGATTCTAGAGCTCATTTGTAGCATCTGCTGGTGGTGGAGCAAATACTTGAGGTGGAACAGCTGCGGATTGTACCATTTGAACTGATAACAACTGTTGCAGCATTTCATTGATTTCTACAACAGATGTACCCAGTTTTTCAACTCGTTCCGTCAATTCCTGGTACTTTAAATCATCACCCAATTTAATGGGATCATCTGATTTCCCATTAGCAGTGGTTGTATCAGAGGTTGAGGTAGGGAGTGTACTCCTAACATCAACCACCGATGCCCCTTTTTCTTGGTACTAGGGTCTTCTTCCTTCAACACTTGATAATATTTTGATGGAACCAGTGGTTAATACAAACTCACTAGCAGATAACAGAGGAGTTATGGAAGGAATTGCCTCCAAGGAAGTCTTATTGATGCAACCACTGTCCAAGAGTAAACCTGTAGGTTCAACACTTGTAGTAGCTGCTTCACTTGGAATACCACCAAGAGTTACTTGTAACTCAAGGGGTGTAACCTCCTCAGCTTGTGTTGGTGGGTTAGCAAAGATTGATACATCAAGCCCAGTCTCATGTTGAGGTATTTTCTCATGAACAGGTGAGTGAGAAGGACTGGTTTGTGCTAGGTTCAAATCAATTGCATCCAATAGTAGTTTGGTGTTTGGGGGAATTGGGGATGTGAAGGTAGGTTTAGAAAGTGGAATTGCCCCGGGTATTGGGTTGTGGAGGATGGAAACGAGTGCTTCAAGAGCCTCATGATGTGGTGACCCTATTTGTACAACCTGTTCTTTTTGTGAAGAGACAGGAGGAGTTTCAGGTATGGGTTGAGATATTTCTACCAACTACTGTGAGGAAGTAGCAGCAGTGGTTTGTTGTGACTTTTGTGCTGTCACAGGCAGTTGCTCTGGTATCTCATCCTCCATAGTTGCCTTTTTGGTAGGTTTTGGGGGGTTTTTGATTTTTCTTTTTCTTTGGCTTTTTGATGATTATAGGTGTGGGTTTCAAGGCAATTGTTTTGCTACCTTGATCACCTTGAGCAGTGGGCTCAGCAGCAGATACCTGAGGAGCAGTGTTTGCTACTAAAGTCTGCTCAGGCATCTCTGCTTGTGTTTTGCAAGGTGCTGGCATTCTGATAAATGTTTCAGCAGTTAAGCTTTTTATTTGAAAAGAGTCACCTTGATTTATTACCGCAATATCATTCTTACTGAATTTTTTCACAAAATAATAACTTAAAAATCTTGGAAACAGTAAGAATGATTTCGTTTCAACATTTTTAACCAAATCATTGAAGATTACCTTGGAATAGTTAAAATTCTCTTTTTGTAAAATAGCATATCCCAAGTTTTGAATCTTCATTGGTATTTCATTAAAAGAAGTGGTTTTATTTGAAACACACACGAGGAGGGTATGGAATAAAAATCTTGTTGCAGGAGGGAAGAAACCTTTTTGTAAGGTATCCCTCATCATCATTGTGTCTGCATACCCTCTCTCAATGAAGTCAATTTTTAACTCGTTTTTAGGGAAAGAGTCCTTACCTTCTTGATCAGCGAGCTGAAAGACCTCAGATATGGATTGCGGTGTTATTTGAACTGCCTTTTTCTGCAGAGTGGAGTTAATGGCTATAACTTTTTCACCTTGTTTTTCAAGGGTACAATTTTTCCAAAACTCTCTCTGAGTTTGCAGATAAATGGGTGCATCAGCGGTTAACAAAGTTTTGTACTTTGACGCGTTGAGCATATCGAGGATGGAATCATATGTATCGGTGGTGCCGGGTTTTGTAACAAGACCCAGAAGATTATGAGATGTTTTGTGTGGGATTTCTGTGGAGGTAGCCTTTTGAGAGGCTCCTTTTGAAGATTTGCGGATGATTTCGATTTTGTCATTTTGAAGATGAGAATCGAAGATGAGATTTGTGGACAAATTAGATGAAATGTGATGGAAACTGCTTTGAGAAGAGAACTTTTTATAATTCAATTCGACAGTGAAACCCTGTTTGGGTTTGAAAGGGGGTTTTATTGATGAAAAGTGAATGCTGACGTGGGAGCGGTTACAAATGGTCTGACCACTAAGTACTGTCCGCATGCCATCCCCTGGTGAAGTGAAGGACAGTACTTTAGAACAGTACATTTTGTGAAAACAACTGGTAAAGACAGTAGTTGTAGTGGTAATGGAGAACAGTGGATGCTTTTAGCTATCAGCAGATAGCACAGCAGTGGATACAACACAGATTTTGAACATCAGTGCTTATCAAAGGAGAATGAGAACATGGGATGATTATCAGCAGGGAACAGACTTTTGAGGTAGAATAGACGTTTGAACCCATCAGTGGTTATGGCAGACTTTTAGAATTTTTAATGAAAAATTCATTTTTAGCTATTTTTAAGGATGGATTTTTGATTTTCTGAAAACATTTTAATGCTTTTATTCATTGAAAAACAGGATTTTGCCTGTTATTCCATGTTTAGCATGCCAATCCTAGAGATCAAGCTTTCAAAGGTGGATGTGTCTAATGCTTTGGTTAGCACATCTACCAACTGATCCTTAGTTGGAACATGATGCAGAGAAATCAAACCTTTTTCATAGCAATCCCTCACAAAGTGATGTCTGATGTCGATGTGTTTGGTGGTAGAGTGGGAAACTGGATTTTTAATGATATTTTCTACTGCCTGGCTGTCCAACATAAGTGGTGTCTTCAGGGCAGTGATACCAAAATCCAGTAACTTATTTTGAAGCCAGAGCAGTTGGGCTGTACAGCTTGCAGCAGCTATATATTCTGCCTCAGCAGTGGATGTGGAAACAGCTGCTTGCTTTTTGCTTTGCCAAGACACTAAGCAATTGCCTAGGAATTGGCACCCTCCTGAGGTGGACTTCCTTGTTTTATCACATCCAGCAAAGTCACTTTCTGAGAAACCTGAAAGCTCAATTTTACCATCAGCTGGATACCAGATACCAAGTGTGGGAGCACCTTTTAGGTATCTGAATATCCTTTTTACAGCAATAAGGTTTGACTTTCTAGGGGCTGATTGGGATCTTGCACAGACACATGTTGCAAACATGATATCTGGTCTAGATGCAGTTAGGTACAATAAAGACCCAATCATGCTTCTATATAAGGTTTGATCAACCAAATGATCCTTTTCTTCAGACATGACCAATTTATTGGTTGCAATGGGTGTACTACATGGCTTACAATCATCCATATCAAATTTCTTTAAAAGTTCTTTGGCATACTTGCCTTGATGAATGAAGGTACCATTTTGCAGATGCTTTACTTGGAGACCAAGAAAGCACTAGAGTTCACCTATTGCACTCATTTCCAACTCAGCTGTCATGAGTTGCCTGAACTCTTCACACATTTTATTACATGTGCTTCCAAAAATGATGTCATCCACATAAATCTGGACACTCATCAAATCCTTCCCTCTCCATTTTAAAAACAGTGTTTTATCAATCCTGCCTCTGGTGAAACCAATGGAAAGTAAAATGGTGGACAGAGTTTCATACCAGGCCCTTGGTGCTTGCTTCAAGCCATACAAAGCTTTATTTAGCTTGTAGACATGATCTGGATAAAATGGATCCTCAAAACCTGGAGGTTGACAAAGATAAACCTCCTCTTGAATTTTACCATAGAGGAATGCACATTTAATATCCGTTTGATACACCTTGATGTTGTGGTTGACAGCAAAGGCCAGAAAGAGTCTAACAGCTTCAAGTTTTGCTACTGGGGCGAATGTTTCATCATAGTCAATGCCCTCTTCTTGTCTGTAACCTTGAACCACAAGCCTGGCTTTATTCTTGACAACAATGCCCCTTTCATCAGTTTTGTTTTTGAAGATCCACTTTGTGCCAATAGGACTTACATTCTCTGGCAGTGGAACAAGCTCCCATACTTGTTGTCTTCTGAACTGTTGGAGCTCCTCTTGCATGGCTTCTACCCAGCTGTTGTCTTTCAGTGCCTCTTGGTACTTGACTGGCTGATGGAGTGATAGAAAACCAGCAAAAAGACAAATGTTTTGGGACTACTTTCTTGTAAGCACCCCTTCATTGATGTTGCCAATGATTTGATCTGGTGGATGAGATTTCAAGAAAATAAACTCTCCTTGGTATGGAATAATGGCATTGAGTGGTGAGGGCTGCAGATGTGTATCATCTGAGCTAACCACTGTTGGTGACTTTGATGACCCAGCAGTGGCTTCAAAAGGTGGTGGCATAGGAGGTAAAGGTGTGGACACCTGCTGACTTTGATCCACTGTCTGAGGACTTTTGTCAGCAGTGTTTGATGAGGTGGAAGCAATGGTTAAAGGGCTACTTTGGTCAACAACTGTTGAGGTAGCAGTGGTTGAGCTTTGACAACTGTTTTGAACAACTGATGCTCTTCCTGTTGAAGCAGACTTTTGAGGAATGATGATCTCATATCCATAGTCTGGTGATGAATCTTCTGATGGACCTGCACTGTTAGTCTTGACAGCAGTATTTTCAAAAGTGATTTTTTCAAGATCAAACAATTCTGCAGGATTTACAGGGATTTTCATTGATGAAAGTTCATTGAACTTTACATTCAAAGTCTCTTCCACTGCTTTGGTCCGTGTATTAAACACTTTGTAGGCCTTAGCAGTGGTTAAGTATCCCAGGTGATATCCCATATCAATTTTGGCTGCAAACTTTGAGATAGAATCTTTTAAGTTTATAATGAAACATGGGCAACCAAAAACTTTGAAATATGAGATTAATGGCTTTATTTTATACAGAATTTCATAAGAAGTCTTTTTGTGCCTGGGGTTGATCAAAACTCTGTTTTGGACATAGCAAGCAGTGTTTACTGCCTCTACCCCAAAAGTTAATGGCAAACCTGAATCTGCAAGCATGGTTCTGGCAGCCTTAATCAGTGTTCTGTTCTTTCTTTCAACAACCCCATTTTGCTCTGGTGTTCTAGGGATGCTGTACTGCCTTACAATCCCTTTCTTCACACAGAAGGCATCCAACTCCTTATTTTTGAATTATGTGCCATTGTCACTCCTGAAGACTTTTACTGGAAGGTCAAATTGCTTTTCAACCTGTGTCATAAAGTCTTGCAAAATGCCTGCAGACTCATCTTTTGAGTGTAAAAAGAAGGTCCATGTAAACCTAGAGAAGTCATCAACAATAACCAAGCAATATCTCTTCTTTTTGAGACTCATGACTTGCACTGGTCCAAACAAATCCATGTGTAGCATTTGCAAACACTGGGTTGTTTTGGACTCTTCAATGGACTTAAAAGAGCTTTTATGTTGTTTTCCTTTTAAACAGGAAACACAGTGTTCAGGACATGAAAACATTTTTTGTGGTAAGCCTCTCACTAAGCCATTTTTTGAAATTTCATTGATTGTTTTGAGATTTGTGTGTCCCAGTCTTTTGTGCCATAGCTCTGTCTCTTTGTTAGAGGCAGCTGAGAACAGACAGGCATCAGCTCTGGGACACTCTCTTGACATGTCAACAACATAAACATTGCCACTTCTTTGAGCAACAAGTTTTGTTGAGCCTTTTTTGATTATTGCTTCAATCTTACTAACCATTTCTGGTCCAACAATCCTACAACAATCCTTTGTGAAGAATGAGCCAAACCCTTTATCACTCATTTGAGATACACTCAGGAGGTTGAATTTCAGATTGTCAATAAGATTGACATTTTCAAATTTTACATTTCCAGACTGAACTATACCAGACCCCAGAACTTTCCCTTTACTATTATTCCCAAAGGATATATCACCCCCTCCATGGATTTTGAAATCTTTGAGTAGGGCTTTACATCCTGTCATGTGCCTGGAGCCTCCACTATCTACATACCAAAGACTATCTAAGCATGCAGAAGCTCCCTGCACATGAAGTAAAAGGATTAGTTCATTAAGGTCTCCAAAGCCAATAAGGCTTTGGATGGGGTCTCAACAGTGTCTGGGATGGTGGCAGATGCATGGAGAGTGGTTAGCACAGGGGTTTGAACATTTTTGGGAATGTTTTTCTCTAACCACTGTTGGGGGTCTTGGCCAAGCACCTGTTGATAACCAAAAGGATGCATGTTCACTCTTGGTTTAGAGGGCCTTTTGTAGGTCTCATAAACGTGTGGAATCCTTTGGTATGATGCTTTTTCCTTGCCTTTTCTGAATTGATTGGCAGGGGGTGCATCAGTCACCTGTACATCTCTTTGGACAGATGTTTGGTTCAGCTATTTTGTGACAGCAGTTTAATAGGGACAAACAGTGGTTGTTTCTTGGTGAACTTGACAGATGATGTTGATAGACTCAAAGATGTTTTTGCAGTGTATTCATTCTTTTTTATGTCAAAGTTTTTGAGATACACACATTTTTGAGTTTTGTGATTATTTTTGCCACAGATGGTGCAGCTTTCAGTAGGTAAAATGATGCTTGTTTTGTTTATATCATATGCTTTTAGATGAAAACAATCTTTTTTTAGATGATTCTTCTTTTCACAGAATTCACAAAACAAGTTTTTGATCTTTTCTCTTTTCTTCCTTTTCTCAGATTCCTTTGCAACAGAGTTTTGAACCTCTGTTGGGATATCTTTGTTAGGAATGACCTTTGCTTTTGGAGCTTTTACACCATCAGTGGTTGTGAAATCCATTGGTTTGAAATTTTCTAGGATGTCACACTCATCAGACCATGTGGGTTTAAATTGGTATTTCTCAATCTCTTCAAAAGTTGAAGATCCCACAGATCTTTCCAGAGTAATTTTGTTACCAAGTTTGTCAGTTATTTTAACTTCTTGGCCACTTTTGTTGGTTGGTATGATTTCAGAAGAAACAGCTTGTATTGCAGCAGTGTTTACAAGATCATCATATTTTCTATGTCCTATACCAAACTTGACATTGCTTTTAAGCTGTTTCTCAAGCATAACCTCATACCCTTTACAAGATTCTACCCATCTTTCACAGGTGATCTGGGTAGACTCTAACTCCTTTTTGCAAACTTGGTATTTTTCTACCATAGTTTGAAGTTGAGTTTTGGTTATGCTTTGTTCTTCTTTTAAACTGCTGATCTCTTTATCTTTTTCAGCCAATTTGTTTCTAAGTTCTTTTAATGACTTTTCAAATTTGACCTCATCAGACAAGACTTTATCCCTAAGGTTTTCATTCACCTCTTTAATGTTAGCAAATGCAATAATACAGTTGTCTGAACACAGTTTTTCAAGAACTTGAGGTGATACCTTAGCAGCAGCCATCATGGCACAATCACATTGATGATCATCTTCTTCATCAGCTCTCTCTTCTTCCTCACCAGCTTTCTTCAAATCTTCTTTCTCTTTGTCATCTTTGGACCAAGGTTCGGTCAGTGGTTCAACCAGGGTTTCTGAATTTTCTTCCAGCAGTAGTTCACCAGCAACTGCAATAAACACTGCTTCAGCAACTTCATCCACTGTTTCAGCACTTAGCTGTTCACCTTCAGTTTCAACCCCTTCTGGTATTGACTCTAATGCCATCAAACAAAATTCATCATCAAAAGCATCATTAGAAGCATATAGAGCAAAATTTTCATCACCAAGTTCATCAGGCATGCTGCTCCAACCAACAAAGCCTTGTGTGAAGAAGCTTTACTGATCTGGTTGTGTCACTGTTGGAGCAGCTTGTTGAGGTGCAACAGGTTGCACTTGTGCCTGAGGAACAGGGGCTTGAACATACTGAATTTGTGGAATAGTGGTTTGAACATAATGCACAGGCACAGGGGTTGCAGCATAATGAGCAGTGTTAACATGTGCTGCAGGGGCATATTGGGTATAGTGCACAGTGTTTTTTGTTGTGGTCTAGGGTTTGAGCCAGGGTGAGTAATTATGGGACCAGTGGTTTGACTCCTACATTCCCTAGCAAAGTGACCTAGCCTATTACACTTGTAACACTTAATTTTCGACGTATCCAACCCCACCCTTAAATTCCCATGAAGCCCTGGGAATTTTCTCCCTGTTCTTTTATAGAATTTGCTTGTTCTAACACTAAGCAAAGCAAATTGATGCAAGATGTCCATCTCTTCTAAGTCAGTGGGATCAAAATGTTGCAAATCATTCAGCTCAAAGCACAAATTATCTGAAATCTGGTTTTCAGTATTTGTAGTGAAAGCATAGTTTGCAGAGTGAGAATCAGAGTTGTCAAAGTTACCCCCAACAGTTATGTCAATAAAGTGATCATAACTCTGAACCTTACTGCTGCTACCAGATTCTTCCTGACCAAACAGAGCTGTGCTGCCAAATGAATAGTCATCAGTAACTTTCCCAGACTCTTGCAACTTCCTTTTCTGGTTTAACTCCCTTTCATAGGTCAGGCGTCTACCATGGAGTTGGGTCAGGGTCAGATCTTTGAACTCAACTGAAGTTCTGGTGACAAAAGCAATTATGTCCCATTTTTCTAGCAGTGATCTAAGGAACCTGCTATTTTGGGTTGCATTTGGAAATGTAACCTTAACAAGCCTTATTTCACTGATGAGACAACTGAAACGTTCAAATTGTTGGGTTAGTGATTCCCCTTTGATGTGACAAAATGTTTCATACTGCTGATTCAGAATTTCCCTGTTGTTTTCAATAACCTCTTCTGTTCCCCCAAATTGTTCCTTCAATGCATCCCACAATTCTTTGGCACTGTTACAATGTAACAGCCCAGCATAGATTTCGTTGGGTAGTGCAGAGGCTATGATGCTAAATGCTTTGGCATCAAGTTCGAACTTCTGAAAATCTGATTCTGTATAATTTTCAGTTGGTTTAGGAACGAACTTTTTGGTGTCCTCAGCACTTGGCACCATAGGAACATGAGGACCGAAAACAACAGACCTCCAACATCCAGTGTTTTGTTGAGCAAGGATATGACACATCCTTCGCTCCTAGATGTTGTATTCATTTCTTTTAAGCATAGGTGGTTTAAACAAGGAGCCAATGTTATTTTTATCATCTTGTGATTGAGACATCTTCCTGGTTGTTTTACAGCACTAATTAATCAACTTTATCGGTGATTAAACCTTGCTCTGTTTTTCAACAATACGAACAAACGATCAGTATCAACAATTTTAAGACGAACTATTTACGTCAAAATGATTATTAAATCAAATTTGACTGTCCAAGCTCTGATACCATTTGTTAGGATCTGAGTTTGGAATGATTGTGATTTGTGTTTGAATTTAGATGAACAAATGGAAGAGTAGTGCAGCGGAATTTAAATGGAAGCAAACTTTTCACAATCAAACAGAAGAAATGCTTTCAATCATACATTTTCAACACAGAATCAAATGATTAAATTTATTTTTAAACTATGATTACAATGCATGTATGATTCGCAAACTCCCCCCCATCCTGAGCTCAGTGTTTGTTTGTGCAAGAAGAAGATGGTGAAAAGAGCTAAACAGAACAGTACAGAGTACTGTTCTATTTATAGGCACTTGCAAACCACTGAGCATCTAAGCTGACGTCACCATGAAAGTGACATCTAACCTCCTAAAACACTGCTATGCTAACTACTGATATTACATTTCAATACATAAAACAAACTTAAACTGCTGTTGCATCCTTCCACTGCTATGAACCCAGCAGTACTTATCATGATCAGCAGTGCTTGAACCAAGGCAGTAGATTGAGTCAGCAGAGCTTTGGTTCTTCAATCAGACTTTGACTTGACCAGCAGTTGTAGGTCAGCAGTTTGTATGATCAGCAGATAGGAGGTCAGCAGATGTTGAAACCACTTTCAAGGGGAGAGACTTGCAACCAAACATCTGCTTATTCTGGATCCATTTCTCTGATCCAGTTTTGGCTTTCATTATCTGTTCCTTTGGCAGGGTTCAATCCCAACATTATTCGAAAGGAAGACTATGAGAATTGCTACGAATAGGTAGCGATACAAGCGTTATGGTAAGCTGAGGATGAACAAGCGATCGAAAAAGGATTGGCGAGTGAGAGCATCTGGGTGGCATGGGAAAATCGATGAGAAAAAAGAAACTTTCTTGACTAGGGAATAGTAACTCGCAGGTTGGCGACCCATAAATGTTTTAAGTTCTCGAAAAGTTTTGTTAACTTATTACAAAAATATTTTAAGGAAAACTTGATTTATGAAAATTTCCTTATGATGTGGTGCTAATAGGAGTCGATGTTTAGACCAGCATTGTAAGAATAGTTTTGTTTGTCCTAAGGTTTTAATTAAAATTAAATTTTTTTAGAAAATTTCCCATTTATTTCCAAAACATTAAGCAAATAAGTTTCATTTATTTTCAAAACATACGGTAAACAATTAGGTTTTAACAGTATCAAAATTTCAATTAGTGTTGAGCCCCACATGGCATCTTTCCACGAAAGTTTGTTAATATGGCTAAAACACTTATATATAGGAAGTACCAGCGGCGTATCCACCATGTTTTAGCCATATTGCCTCCATCCCGTGGAGCGATGTCATGTGTGTCGACATAGTATGGATAGGATTTATTATCCTTGGTCCAATCGGTAAATGGTTGGACCAAGTTTGAAAGGAAGATCAACTAGATTAAGCGGTGAAGTTGATTGCAAACTTAGTTAGCGATAAGAGCGTGCGCGAATGGTTCAGCGATTTTAAATATCGAAGCAACGTAAATGATAGGTGCGATAAGCGTGAGAGCGTCGAGAGGGAAAAGCGATGGGAATATCGAAGAGGTAAGATTGATAGATGTGATGAGCGTTAAAGTGTGCGAGATAGGTTTCTGCGAAGGTGAGATTGCGTTGCTGTAGACTTGCGAAAAGTCAAGCGATGGTGCGATCGAGAAGTAGTGAGATGTTACGCCTTGCGAAGGAGTTTAGTGTGTTAAAAATAGTCTCAATAATATACGAGGCCTATTAACGTTCAACTCCACATGGCATTTTCTTCACAAGAGTTCGTTAGCATGGTAAAGCAAGTATGTATAGGAAGTACCAGCGGCGTATCCACCATGCTTTGACCACACCGTCTCCGTCCTGTGAATAGATGTCACACTTTGTCGACATGGTTAAGACGCTTATATATAGGAAGTACCAGCGGCGTATCCACCATGCTTAACCATGCTTTTAACGTTATGGCACCATTAGAACTTACTATGATCTCCGTGCACTTACCAAAATAATCCCGTGTGCACCCGTGATTAGTTCGGTCCCTGTATGATTATCGTAACTTATTTTAATGGCGCATAGTTGGGGTAAAAACATATTATATCATGATATACTATATAGTGCTAGTAATAGAGTCTGTGTGTGAACCTAATCTAGGTGTGAGGATTTGAGAACTTACTACAATCTCCGCGCACTTACCAAAATAATCCCGTGTGCACCCGTGATTAGTTCGGTCCCTGTATGATTATCGTAACTTATTTTAAAGGCGCATAGTTGGGGTAAAAACATATTATATTGTGATATTCTATATAGTGCTAGGAATAGAGTCTGTGTGTGAACTAATCTAGGTGTGAGGATTCGAGAGAGAGCGGAAAAGAGAGAGAGAGAGAGAGAGAGAGAGAGTCAGCGTCGCATATTGAGGCGACACGAACAATAGAACAATCCTAAAGTATAAGAATTAACCTCGATAATCGTACCATTAACAGTGTCGTTCTGCGCCTGGTTGGTGTTGATGTTGAAAACTCTTGCCTAGCGGGTGCTGCATCTGCTGATGCTGCGGTTGCCGGGGCTGCAGGTTGTGTCAACGATGCTAGGAGTGCTATTGTGCCTGCATGTCGTGGCCCTGTGCGACAGTGGCTGGTGAGGTGATCAAAATAGTTGCAATTTTTGCAATAGAGAAAGTTAGCTCCTGCCTGGTGGTGATAGGTACACTTGTGACACAGGGGGAGAGTTCTAGTGTAGGCACATTTTGGGTAAAGTGGAACTGCTTGGAGAGGTTTGGGTTTAAGCGGTGCAGTTACTGAGTAGTTTAGGCTCGAGCTCTTTCTCTTGCGGCTAGGATTGACTGTGTCTTGTGGCAGTGTGGCGTCATTGGATGATTCGGTTGTCACACCCCAACCGATGGCGGAAACATCGGGGCGTGACACTAGGCGAACCAGATTGCTCAAGAGAATCCATAACAATTATTACATGGCAATATTTAACGATTAATTGTCCCATACGAATCAACAATATCCCACAAATAATTATTACAGATAGAGAGTCTCAAGAACAAAACAAGTCCGACAACCTAGATTTCTATTTGTGTAGTTTCTAGACTGCCTAGCTTGATTTCCAGCAAACATAGCATGCATCCTATCTGTCACACCCTGGCTTTGCGGAAGCGTGGTTAATTTGGTGTGACTTCTTAATACCATAGCTTAACCATAACAAAGCTATATGAATAAAAACCATGCAAGATCATCCATTCAATTTAGTTAAAAACCAAGTACAATAACATTGTATCAACGGGAACACACCCTAAAACATAAACATTGTTCAACAAACATAAACATCAACATAACACAAACACAGTTTAAGGACTGTGACTTGTCCAGGAAAGAGTCACATTCCCTAAACCCGGATGACCTCGTACTAGTGTAGCGGGAAAACGTGCCATACCGTGCCAGATCCTTTAATTCCCTGAAATACATGTAAGTTGAAAAATCAACAATAATGTTGAGCGAGTTCATGTGTAAGTGAGTAAATAAACCTTTGTATTTATCAAAATCCTGGTATGTAGCAAATAAGGAAAAAGAGATCACCAATGGTTTGCAAGGCCATTGATATGTGTGAAATGCAAGTAGGAAGGCTCAAACCTAGCAGATTTATGCGTCAGATACAAAGTCATCCCGAGGTCCGTTATGCTGCTGGGACTAGGCTCGCTACACCCAAATAGATCTATCGCTCCTACCCCTCGGTCCTACCCTGAGGATTAATGACCTCAAGTTTCCGCCTACCCATTCACATGATCTAAGTAACAAACCTCCTTACGCTAACCATACCACGTATAAAGTATTCATAAACATTGTAACATGTATTTCACCCCCGCAGTTTAGAAAACTGAAAACATTTAAGAGAAAAGGGGGACATGAACTCACAGTCGGTGCGTCTCTACCAAGTATGTCTCCAAAGTCAAGCAGCTGTGCAACGACCTACATGTACTAACACAATTAGACGGACGGCCGTGCCTTAGCTTTATGGTTTACGTTTTAGGAAATAGTTAGACAACTATTTCGTGTTTAGGTTCTGTGCATACTTGCTAATTATTTCCTTCCCAAGGATGGGGGATTTAATACATGTGCTTGAAATATATTAATAAGGCCCACTTAGAATATATTTTATTTCTAACTTCAAAATATAAATATTTTTCTCAAAAATATTATATTTTTATTTCACATAATTTTCCCAAAATATAAATATTTTTCTCAAAAATATTATATTTTTACTTTACAAAATTTTCCCAAGATAATACTTTGTCAAATATACGCGTTCATAAATATTTCCGTAAAATGCGTAAGTTACGTTTTAACGATCGAGTGGTAATAATTACCGGTGTAACTTATATATTTTTCGTGAAGGCGTTCGTATTATTTTGGATTCGTTAACATTCGATTATATTATTTTTACTCTAAAAATAATATTTATGTATCTTCACAAAGTAATCATAAGCACGCATCAAGTGATTCATGAAAAATATATATATTAAATATATATTTACTAAGCTTTATTTTGTGAAATCCCACCTCCGATATTTTGTAAATAAAGTCGTGGCGAAATTTATATATTTTGAAAACATGTCAAAAAGTATTTCTAACACTTATAGTGAAAATAATTCTAAGTGTTAGGTTTTTGGAAAAATTTCGCCAGAGTTTCCTCTGTTACTAGAGGTGGCCACGCATTCAAGCGTATCATTTTCTTTTACAAATCAATTCAACAATTTCTTTATTCGATCGAAACAATATCCAACACAACAAACTAGTTAACATATATGTAAATCGCATAAATCACATGAACTTGTAGTTTTCAAAAATTATAGTGTAAATCTCATCACTTTTAGCGGATCTTTATATAAAGCAATCCGATCTCGTAAAAACCTTACTTTTAAAGAAACTCCGTCTTCACAACTTCTCGTCATCTTTTACAAAAATTGTTATTTTGTCGAAACTTTTGTGCTACACAAGTGCTTACACACTTGTGTGTTCTAAAAATCATATTTGGAAGTGTAACATCCGTTTTTAGAAAACATGATTTCTTTGATACGTGGTTCTTTGAAAATACCGCTTGCAGATACGTAGATCTGCTAGTTTTAAATACTATTTTACAAGTAAAAATGCTTTTACACAAGTTCATGATTCGCGTGTGGTAGAGTTTCACCCTTTAACCTTTGTTTCATTCAAAACAACCTTATGTCATGATCCATGATCATGACCAACCCGGGTTAAATGATGATCCGAGCTACCACAACATAGATCGGGTCCGAATAACCACACAAAATAAATACTACAACATTTACACAACTTGTAAGCTTTTAACCATCTTTATTTGTTTTTAGTAGACTTTAAAGCACCAACTTGTAAAATTTCGAGTTTTAACCATTACATATCATATTAACCACTTCAAAATAGTTCAAGTATGTGATTTAAGTAACATACCACTAGCTCGAGGCTAGGGAAGAATCTAAGCGCAAAATGAGAGGATAAAAGCTAGAGAATGAGGTCCTTCGAGCTCCGAGTGCACTAAGACTCCTTATGCGTGACCCTTGATGCTAGTATGATGTTGGAATTGGATGAACAAAATCGAAAATATGATGGATGGTCAAGGGGGTGTTCGGCCGAAGTTGTAGAGAGGAGAGAGAGGTGTGTGTTTGTGGTGAAATGGAATATGAATGTTCATGTGTGCACATACTTGATCTTATAGGCAAAATGGAGTTTATAAACCAATGGATTTTGTGTCAAGTAGATATTAGACATAAAGGAATTTAATAATCAAAAATGGTACAAATTCTAGTCACATGGTGACCGAAATCGGCCATGGGGGGGGGGGGGTTTCTAGTTCCATTCCAACCATTAGTTAGATAAAGTTAGGTTAGATAGGTTAGTTAAGTAGTTAACCCGGTTAGTTGGATGTTGTGTTTTATTGCGGGTGTTAGGGTATTTAGGGACCCTAACTGGCTCAGAAAAAGATGAATAATGTTCATGGCAATATTTTCATGTTCCGCGTAAAGTCCGGTTGTTCGGTTGGATAGTAATCTGTTAAAGTGCTTAACAAAGCTTTAGAGTGTCGTTAATACCATTTTTAGTGACACAACTTATTCCCCACACTTTGGAAAGTGTCTAGTAATATTTTTCTCATGTTTTGGCACTTTATTAGTTAGTTAGAAGCTGAATGGTTAATTAAAGTGCTGAGTTTTGTGCTCTGTGTACGTTTTAGGCACATCTAGTCACTGTATCTTATTCCTAGAGACGCAGTTCTACAACCCTTGTATCCCTACACTCACTATGGGTGTAGTAAAATCTTTCTGGCTCATACAGGCCTTAGAGGCAGTGTCTGCCTGATGCTGGCTTTATCAGCATGTTCAATAGGTTATCCGTTTATAGTGCTACTGTGCTTTTGTGCATCATGTTTGTCACTAAGGTTCAGCATGTAATTAATGTAGTGACAGTATGTAAAGTATGATGCAGGAATATGCATGTATCAACATTCAAGTAGCAGTTTGTTCACAAGTTCAAGTAAGCACAGTAATCAAGCAGTAATTAATTATTAATCAAGTCGTACGGATACCTGGTTTAGTGAGGGTTGTCACATTCTCCCCCCGTTAGAAAAATTTCGTCCCGAAATTTTAAGTTCTGCTTCTAGTCACAGGGTTCTTGGGAAATAAGTGGGGGTATTTCTCTTTAATCCGGTCCTCACGTTCCCAGGTGAATTCAGGACCATGTCTGGCATTCCAACGAACCTTGACGAGCTTGACACTGCTCCGGCGGGTCTTGTTCACTTTCCAATCCGTAACCTCAACGGGTTCTTCAACGAAGTGGAGCGTGTCGTCAACATGAATTTCGTCGGTAGGAATGACAACGGTATATTGCGTTGGACTCTTCCTCAAATTTGATACGTGGAACGTATCGTGAACACCATTCAGTTCGGCAGGTAGATCCAACTTGTATGCTACGAACCCAATTCTTTCCAGAATTCTGAACGGGCCAATATACCGCGGATTCAACTTTCCACGCTTCCCAAAGCGTGCCACACCCTTCCAGGGTGATACCTTCAACAAAACCATATCTCCTACCTCAAATTCCAGAGGCTTTCTTTTTCGATCCGCGTAGGCTTTCTGACGGTCACGAGCCGCACTGATGCGATCTCGGATCTGTGCAATCTTATCTGTGGTTTCCTGGACCACATCAGGACCAACCAACTGTCTATCACTTGCGTTAGACCAACAAAGCGGTGATCTGCACTTGCGGCCATATAGAGCTTCAAATGGTGCAGCACCAATACTGGCGTGGTAGCTGTTGTTGTATGAAAATTCAACCAAAGGCAAATGCTTATCCCAGCTACCGCCCAGATCCATCACACATGCTCTCAGCATGTCTTCCAAAGTCTGTATCATCCGCTCACTTTGACCGTCGGTCTGCGGGTGAAACGCGGTGCTCATATTCAATTGCGAGCCAAAAGCTTCCTGGAAGGACTGCCAAATCCTTGATATGAACCTTCCGTCTCTTTCAGAGATGATGGAGAGAGGTACTCCATGGCGTGTAACGATTTCTCTCATGTAAATTTCGGCCAACTTGCTCGTATTATCTTTCTCTCTGATAGGTAAGAAGTGTGTTGACTTCGTTAATCGATCCACTATTACCCAAATAGTGTCATGGCCTTTTGGTGTTCTTGGCAACTTCATAATAAAATCCATGGAGATTTGTTCCCATTTCCACTTGGGAATTTCTGGTTGTTGCAGAAGTCCTGAAGGCTTCTGGTATTCCGCTTTAACCTTAGCGCATGTTAAACATTTGCTCACATAAACAACCACATCGCCTTTCATCCTAGGCCACCAATAATAATCTTTAAGGTCTTGGTACATCTTATCCGCTCCTGGGTGGATAGAGTACCGCGACTTGTGAGCTTCATCGAAAATAACCTTCCTTAAACCTCCAAACAAAGGAAGCCAAATCCTTTTCTCAAAACATAACGTTCCTTCCCCGTTTGGTACCAATAGCTTCTCCATCCCACGGAGATATTCCTCTTCAAGGTTTCTTTCCTTGAGAGCTTCTTTCTGCGCGGCACGAATGCACAAGGAAAGATCGGTCTGAATAATCATTTCCAAAGCCCTAACCCTTATGGGCTTGATCCTCTCCTTTCGACTTAGGGCGTCGGCGACCACATTCGCCTTCCCTGGATGATACTTTATCTCGCAGTCGTAATCATTCAACAGCTCAACCCATCGTCTTTGTCTCATGTTCAACTCCTTCTGGTTGAATATGTGCTGGAGGCTCTTGTGATATGTAAATATTGTACACTTCGTACGATAAAGGTAGTGTCTCCAGATCTTTAAAGCAAAAATCACTGCGCCAAGCTCCAAGTCATGTGTGGTATAGTTCTTTTCATGAACTTTCAGCTGACGCGATGCGTAAGCTATAACTTTCTGGTGTTGCATCAATACGCAACCCAATCCTTGACGCGAAGCGTCGCAATATACCACAAATCATCTGTACCTTCCGGTAGCGATAAAATCGGCGCATAACAAAGCTTATCCTTCAATAACTGGAACGCTTCTTCCTGTTTGATTCCCCAATCAAACTTCTTATCTTTCTGAGTGAGGAGCGTCAATGGTTGAGCGATCTTTGAAAAATTCTCAATGAACCTTCGATAATAGCCAGCCAAACCCAAGAATTGCCGAATCTCGGTTGGCGTCTTTGGCGTTTCCCAATTCTTAATCGCTTCGATCTTGGTTGGGTCCACATGAATTCCATCTCCATTCGCCATGTGTCCAAGGAACTGGACTTCTCGTAGCCAAAACTCACACTTAGAGAACTTGGCATACAGCTGTTCCTTCTTTAGCAATTCCAAAATGGCTCTTAAATGCTATTCGTGCTCGGACTTCGTCTTTGAATAAATCAAGATATCATCGATGAACACTATCACGATCTTATCCAAATACGGCTTCCAAACTCTATTCATCAAATCCATAAACACTGCAGGTGCGTTTGTCAACCCAAACGGCATAACGAGGAACTCGTAGTGTCCATATCGAGTTCTGAAGGCTGTCTTCGGGATACTCTCCTCTTGTATCCTTAACTGATGGTATCCAGATCGAAGATCGATCTTAGAGTAAAAGCTTGAACCTTGCAGTTGATCAAACAGATCATCAATCCTTGGCAGAGGGTATCTATTCTTGATTGTCAGCTTGTTCAACTCTATGTAGTCAATGCACATGCGAAAACTACCATCCTTCTTCTTGACAAACAAGACCGGAGCTCCCCAAGGCGAGAAGCTTGGTCGGATAAATCCCTTGTCTAACAACTCCTGAAGTTGTGTCGACAGTTCTTGCATCTCAGACGGAGCAAGTCTGTAGGGTGCCTTAGCCACAGGCGCGGCGCCTGGACCTAAGTCGATGCGAAACTCTACTTGCCTCTGAGGCGGCAATCCAGGCAAGTCCTCTGGGAAGACTTCTGGATATTCCCTCACGACAGGGATGTCTTCGATCTTCGGTTCTTCAGCTTTCTTATCTACAATGTGTGCCAGAAAGGCAGCACATCCCTTCTGTAAACATTTTCGCGCTTTGAGGCAGCTGATAATCCTTAACGGCATATCACACTTCTCTCCGTGAACCACAATGGTCTCACCATCTTCGGTTGGGATACGAACGACCTTTTCGTGGCAAACTATCTCAGCCTTGTTGCCTGATAACCAATCCATTCCTACCACCACGTCGAAGCTTCCCAACTGGACTGGTAGTAGATCCAGAGCAAACTCACGCTCTCCCAATTTGATCACACATCCTCTGATAACCTCATTGGCTTCTACCAACTTCCCATTAGCCAATTCGATCGAGTACGGAACATCTAATTTACTAGCAGCTAAACCAAGCATATTCTTAAACTCTAACGATACGAAGCCAAATCGGCACCAGTATCAAACAAAACGGATGCATAGCGTTGGTGAACGTACCAGTGACGACATTGGGATCCTGTTGCGCTTCCCTTGCTTCGATGCTAAACATTCTTCCACGGGCTTGGTTCAATTCTGGGCAGTTCCTCTTATGGTGCCTAGCATCACCACAGTTAAAGCATCCAGGTCTCTGCCCGTTTCCACCAACATTTCCAGCTTGATTATTCCTCTGGTTACGATTCACAACGCCCGCTTGGTTCACATTGTTGCCTCAGTTCCCATTACCTCCATTGTTTCCTTGTGGGCGATTTCCATTCCCACCCCGGTTATTGTTTCTGTTTCCAAATCCTCCTTGGCCTCCCTGGCCAACAGTGGCCCAACAAGAATCCTTCAAGTGGCCAGTCTTTCCACAAGCTTCACAAACTTTTAAACCACAACGGCCAGAATGGTGTCGCTGGCAGGTATTACACTTGGGCTGAGTGCCCATGTATTCTTTTCCTTTCTTTCCACCACCAGCTGTAACCTGAGCTGGCGCGCTTGACTCTCCTTTCTTAACAACCCCACTAGTGCCTTGCTTGAAGTTCGATAACTTCCGTTTGTTACCTCCGGATGACTCGACGTGAGTCTCCTTGCCAGGTCTTGCAAGTTTTTCTAGTCTAATGACTTCCGTAACGAGTGCCAAGCCCATCTTACTTGCAACCATAGATGTTGGTGGCGTGGATGCTGTCATTAAGCTCAGGACTTGAGGTGCCAGTTCCCAAATGAAATGTCCTAATTTCCTCAATTCTGGTTCTACCAAGTACGGAACGACTCGTGCCAAATCATGAAGTCTTTGCATGAATTCCAACATTTTCGGACCTTCCATTATCAGGCTCGGGAATTCACCTTCCAACCTCTGTGTTTCTGTTTGGGTGCAATACTTCTTATGCATTATTCCTTTCAACTCATCCCAAGTTAACGCGTATGCTGTAGTTAGGCCCATTATTCGAACCTGAAGGTTCCACCATAATCGAGCTCCATCTTGAAACAACTCAGTAACATATGGGACTTGTTGTTCTGGCGTACAACCACTCATTCGAAAGATGGATTCCATACTTTCAATCCATTTCACAAAAGCTATGGCACCCCCAGTGCCGTCGAACTTCGGAGGCTTGTAATTGAGGAAGTGCCAGTAGGAACAACCGTTATTTTCTGGGGTGCCTCTGCTAGGTTCGGAGCGTAGGGCCTTGTGCTGTGCTATAGCTGCAACAATTTTCTTCTGAAGTTCCGCCTTTGAGGTGGGCATTTGCATTTCGCGTCTTGGTGGCATCTTCTAAAAGATGTTTCACGCAGGTTAGGTCATAGCAGGTGAAACGTACGTATGTATTCAACAATATCAGCACATAACATCTCATGTTATAAATAAATCAGCCACATAACATCCCATGTCATAGAATATAAACAACAGGTCACTGCGATTGCATTGCCACAAATCAAGACCAGAATATAAGGTTTACAGGTACCCAACTGTATCATACAACATCAATGACTTAGTAGGGGACGACCCTAGGCAAGTCGTGCGATCGCTGGACATGTTCAGGAATCTCTGGCTCGTCCATTTTCAAATTCCAGGACTCCATCTCAAGCTTCTGTTATTCCAGTCTTAGAACCACATTTCTCCTTAATCATTTCCTTGAGCTCGTCCCAGCTCAGTGCATAAGCAGCATTTGTACCAAGGGTCAGAATCTGAAGATCCTATCATGAGAGTGTGCCATCTAGAAATGACCCGAGGTAAAGGTAACACTCTGTTGGGGCGAACAGTTAGTCATTCTTAGAATGGAGTCAATCTTTTCGAACAAATGCAATGGCGCTTCCTGTTTCGTCGAAGTTCAAAGGCTTGCAGTTCAGGAACTGCTTATAGGTGCGGTCAATTGGGGGGGTTATTTCCAGTAGTGCCATCGTTGTGCTTAAAGCGGAGAGCTTCATGTCGTGTGATCTTCTGTGAGTTGCGTTTTCGCAGCTCGGCTTCTATCCTTGGCAACGTACTAGTGTTTGTGTCACGCCTGGGTGGCATTCTCTTCTGCCGAAATGGCATGAAGTGGGTTAGACAATTTTCCAATTGTCTATGAGATACATAGCACCATAAGCCATCATGTACTCACCCAATTTTACACGTAAATATACTCAATGTATGGGTGGGGAAATAAATTTCTGAGCCTTCACATAGGCTTGCCAGTTTGGCTTGTTTCTTGAAATAGAATGAACTCGAGGCTACATCGCCTTGGTCATTAGTTATTTCCTGCTATATTGGTTTTCATTAGCTTGACTCGCAGAGTCCACCGGGATTTCTGTGCACTACAAGTCGTTATTACGTGGACCCCTGTAATAATAAATTATCTTGCACAGTTACCCCAAATTTTCTCTCGTCCAAGCAGATGATCAACCAAGGAGCAACAGCAGGTGCATCGGCATGAACAAGGTCATGCTCCAATGCAGGGTCAAGAGCAATGCCTGGCTCAGGGCCACGGCTGGCTCCGGATCAACAAACTTCATTTCAAAAATCAGCTGGATCAACCATCACAGGGGGTTGCAGAATCCTCCAAGGGCTGGTCTAAGTGTATGAACTCAAGGTCATGGTCTGGATCAAAACCAGGTGGAAGAACAGGATCATCCTCAATACTGTGATCAAACTCAAAGCTGTGTGCGGAAACCGGTGCAGCTGATGATGTCGTACCAGGGTCGGCGTCGTGTGAATGGTGCTGCACTCCCTGTATATGCGAAAATGCGGATGTCAGAAACTCAAATGAGTCTGGGACAGGAGAATGGGCATGAGTTTCCCCTGCAGGAGCGTCCGCAAGCAGTAGGCTAATACCAGCAGCAATAGGGCCTCGCCCTCGAATGGGTTCTTCTCTAGTGGATCGTTATCGTCGTCAGAGGCCATGTCGGGGGGGGGGGGGGCATATCAACAACAGGATAAGTAGCAAGGGGCACAGGAGCAGGGATCACCGTGAGTGGCAAATTCCCAACAAGATGGCCATCAGTAGGCTCTGCTACGACATCAGGCAGCGCAAAGGGGCTGAAAGTCGTCATCGTCTGTGCCGGTAGTATCGGAAATGTACACCTCGTGCTCCGATGAAACTATGTCGTCTGATACTATGGCCATGGGATTCGTAGTGTCCATCTTTCTAGTACATGATGAAAGCAAGACGTTTGTAACACAAACACATATACGTATAATAATCATATATTCATATAAACATGTATGTCAACAATAAACAATCAAATAATTCTCCTAGTCCCACTAGCCTCCCAGTCTCCTAGACTGACATTCCTAGTCCCACTAGCCAAATTTCCTCCCAGTCTCTAAGACTGCTCTATCATCCACCTCGACCTCTTAGATCGAGCCTCGGCCTCCAAGACCGAGCCTCAGCCTCCAAGACCGAGCCTCGGCCTCCAAGACTGAGCCTATTCTCCCTAGTCTTACTAGCCATCTACCTCGATCTCTTAGATCGAGCCTCGGTCTCCAAGCCCGAGCCTCAGCCCCCAAGACTGAGCCTACTCCTCATAGTCTCACTAGCCATCTACCTCGATCTCTTAGATCGAGCCTCGGTCTCCAAGACCGAGCCTCAGCCTCCAAGACTGAGCCTACTCTTCCTAGTCTCACTAGCCATCTACCTCGATCTCCTAGATCGAGCCTCAGTCTCCAAGACCGAGCCTCAGCCTCCAAGACTGAGCCTAAAAATAAATAAATAAAATGTGCTCAACATTTGTTTGTAAAAACGTTTTGGATCTGGACTTAAGTGGTATGCAATAAAATGTTTTCGTGAGAGCCCTAGTGATCATAGTGTAGACTCGAGAAGGAATCCTAGTTCGCTATGATCAGAGCTCTGATACCAAGCTGTCACACCCTGGCTTTGTGGAAGCGTGGTTAATTTGGTGTGATTTCTTAATACCATAGCTTAACCATAACAAAGCTATATGAATAAAAACCATGCAAGATCATCCATTCAATTTAGTTAAAAACCAAGTACAATAACATCGTATCAACGGGAACACACCCTAAAACATAAACATTGTTCAACAAACATAAACATCAACATAACACAAACACAGTTTAAGGACTGTGACTTGTCCAGGAAAGAGTCACATTCCCTAAACCCGGATGACCTCGTACTAGTGTAGCGGGAAAACGTGCCATACCGTGCCAGATCCTTTAATTCCCTGAAATACATGTAAGTTGAAAAATCAACAATAATGTTGAGCGAGTTCATGTGTAAGTGAGTAAATAAACCTTTGTATTTATCAAAATCCTGGTATGTAGCAAATAAGGAAAAAGAGATCACCAATGGTTTGCAAGGCCATTGATATGTGTGAAATGCAAGTAGGAAGGCTCAAACCTAGCAGATTTATGCGTCGGGTACAAAGTCATCCCGAGGTCCGTTATGCTGGGCCTGGGACTGGGCTCGCTACACCCAAATAGATTTATCGCTCCTGCCCCTCGGTCCTACCCTGAGGATTAATGACCTCAAGTTTCCGCCTACCCATTCACATGATCTAAGTAACAAACCTCCTTACGCTAACCATACCATGTATAAAGTATTCATAAACATTGTAACATGTATTTCACCCCCGCAGTTTAGAAAACTGAAAACAGTTAAGAGAAAAGGGGGACATGAACTCACAGTCGGTGCGTCCCTACCAAGTATGTCTCCAAAGTCAAGCAGCTATGCAACGACCTACATGTACTAACTCTATTAGACGGACGGCCGTGCCTTAGCTTTATGGTTTACGTTTTAGGAAATAGTTAGACAACTATTTCGTGTTTACGTTCTATGCATACTTGGTAATTATTTCCTTCCCAAGGATGGGGGATTTAATACATGTGCTTGAAATATATTATTAAGTCCCACTTAGAATATATTTTATTTCTAACTTCAAAATATAAATATTTTTCTCAAAAATATTATATTTTTATTTCACATAATTTTCCCAAAATATAAATATTTTTCTCAAAAATATTATATTTTTACTTTACAAAATTTTCCCAAGATAATACTTTGTCAAATATACGCGTTCATAAATATTTCCGTAAAATGCGTAAGTTACGTTTTAATGATCGAGTGGTAATAATAATTACCGGTATAACTTATATATTTTTCGTGAAGGCGTTCGTATTATTTTGGATTCGTTAACATTCGATAATATTATTTTTACTCTAAAAATAATATTTATGTATCTTCACAAAGTAATCATAAGCACGCATCAAGTGATTCATGAAAAATATATATATTAAATATATATTTACTAAGTTTTATTTTGTGAAATCCCACCTCCGATATTTTGTAAATAAAGTCGTGGCGAAATTTATATATTTTGAAAACATGTCAAAAAGTATTTCTAACACTTATAGTGAAAATAATTCTAAGTGTTAGGTTTTTGGAAAAATTACTGGAGGTGGCCACGCTTTCAAGCGTATCATTTTCTTTTACAAATCAATTCAACAATTTCTTTATTCGATCAAAACAATATCCAACACAACAAACTAGTTAACATATATGTAATCGCATAAATCACATGAACTTGTAGTTTTCAAAAATTATAGTGTAAATCTCATCACTTTTAGCGGATCTTTATATAAAGCAATCCGATCTCGTAAAAACCTTACTTTTAAAGAAACTCCGTCTTCACAACTTCTCGTCATCTTTTACAAAAATTGTTATTTTGTCGAAACTTTTGTGCTACACAAGTGCTTACACACTTGTGTGTTCTAAAAATCATATTTGGAAGTGTAACATCCGTTTTTAGAAAACATGATTTCTTTGATACGTGGTTCTTTGAAAATACCGCTTGCAGATACGTTGATCTGCTAGTTTTAAATACTATTTTACAAGTAAAAATGCTTTTACACAAGTTCATGATTCGCGTGTGGTAGAGTTTCACCCTTTAACCTTTGTTTCATTCAAAACAACCTTATGTCATGATCCATGATCATGACCACCCCGGGTTAAATGATGATCCGAGCTACCACAATATAGATCGGGTCCGAATAACCACACAAAATAAATACTACAACATTTACACAACTTGTAAGCTTTTAACCATCTTTATTTGTTTTTAGTAGACTTTAAAGCACCAACTTGTAAGATTTCGAGTTTTAACCATTACATATCATATTAACCACTTCAAAATAGTTCGAGTAGGTGATTTAAGTAACATACCACTAGCTCGAGGCTAGGGAAGAATCTAAGCGCAAAATGAGAGGATAAAAGCTAGAGAATGAGGTCCTTCGAGCTCCGAGTGCACCAAGACTCCTTATGCGTGACCCTTGATGCTAGTATGATGTTGGAATTGGATGAACAAAATCGAAAATATGATGGATGGTCAAGGTGGTGTTCGGCCGAAGTTGTAGAGAGGAGAGAGAGGTGTGTGTTTGTGGTGAAATGGAATGTGAATGTTCATGTGTGCACATACTTGATCTTATAGGCAAAATGGAGTTTATAAACCAATGGATTTTGTGTCAAGTAGATATTAGACATAAAGGAATTTAATAATCAAAAATGGTACAAGTTCTAGTCACATGGTGACCGAAATCGGCCATGGGGGGGGGGGGTTTCTAGTTCCATTCCAACCATTAGTTAGATAAAGTTAGGTTAGATAGGTTAGTTAAGTAGTTAACCCGGTTAGTTGGGTGTTGTGTTTTATTGCGGGCGTTAGGGTATTCAGGGACCCTAACTGGCTCAGAAAAAGATGAATAATGTTCATGGCAATATTTTCATGTTCCGGGTAAAGTCTGGTTGTTCGGTTGGATAGTAATCCGTTAAAGTGCTTAACAAAGCTTTAGAGTGTCGTTAATTCCATTTTTAGTGACACAACTTATTCCCGACACTTTGGAAAGTGTCTAGTAATATTTTTCTCATGTTTTGGCACTTTATTAGTTAGCTATAAGCTGAATGGTTAATTAAAGTGCTGAGTTTTGTGCTCTGTGTACGTTTTAGGCACATCCAGTCACTGTATCTTATTCCTAGAGACGCAGTTCTACAACCCTTGTATCCCTACACTCACTATGGGTGTAGTAAAATCTTTCTGGCTCATACAGGCCTTAGAGGCAGTGTCTGCCTAATGCTGGCTTTATCAGCATGTTCAATAGGTTGTCTGTTTATAGTGCTACTGTGCTTTTGTGCATCATGTTTGTCACTAAGGTTCAGCATGTAATTAATGTAGTGACAGTATGTAAAGTATGATGCAGGAATATGCATGTATCAACATTCAAGTAGCAGTTTGTTCACAAGTTCAAGTAAGCACAGTAATCAAGCAGTAATTAATTATTAATCAAGTCGTACGGATACCTGGTTTAGTGAGGGTTGTCACACTATCAACCTTTCACATACGTTAAAATAAAGTCAATACACATAGTGTAAGGTGGGTACACAAGTTTAAGTAGCATATAGTATAGCGAAAGCGTTTACGCATAACCAGCATGTATCACGTAACGGGTGAAGTAAGTAACTATCAAAACCATGCTCACACTTAATCACGAGACTGCGTTGTATAGTATGCGCGACACATGTCCAACGGGCACGTGAAGTAAAGTAGAGATCCCTAGCAACCCCCGTCCAGGACAGGTGCTGAGTCCCAACTATAGTACTATAATTGCTAGAGGCGATACCGTGTAACATTTTCTAAGCATAGTAACCAGCATTCATAGATCACGAATAACATGCGGGAGCGGTTAGCGTTAAAAGTGTTTGAGTTGTGTGTTGTGAGTTTTGATGGCAAACGTATGTAACACCCAAAAGTGCGTTAAAAGAAAATGGGTTCGAGTATACTCACAGTGCGTGTTTAGCTAGTAAACACAGTACTTGGATTGAAGGGAGCGCGTGGGAGTTAGCCTGAGCATGGAACGATAATGTAAGCGTTGAACAACGTGTAACAGAGTGAAGTGTCAAATGAGGAGTCGATCGGATGATCATCCGGACGGATGACCATTCGGACGGTTGGTCATTTGATTAGGTGAGTGTGTTTTGTAAAATGTTCAACTTTTGAAGTTTTCCTTGTAGTATAAATCAAGTCATTCGATCGGATGGTCATCCGGATGGATGGCCATTCGATCAGATGGCTATTCGAGTGAAAGCTTGATATTCTTTGAATTTTTGATCAAATCGTTTAAGTGCTGAGAATTATAACAAACAAGCCTCCTGGCCGGATAGTCATTCGATCGGTTGGTCATCCGATCGGATGGCTATTCGATTGGGCGATTTGATGTTTTGAAAATCTTAGTAAAATTTTTCTAAGTTACAAGTTTTGAAGTTTAACAGAGATGGCATGATGACGTGTTAAACAACAGGAAGCACCCCAAGGCCCAGCTCCTCCTATTGGACGGGAATCACCCCATTCGAGCGTACTCACTGTTCTTTTGGTGGAGTTTCACTGTCAACCCGTTATCCGGTCATCTCTTCGGTGGAGATCCGTTTTAAAGCAGGCTCCCAACTAGAAAGTGAGTAGAGGGCCTGAATGAGGCTAGGTTCCTTGGGTTTTGAGTGAAAAGTGAAGTAATGTTGAAAAAAAATTGAATTTTGTTGATAAATGTTTAGATCTTGCTAAGATTTGGGTGAAATGATGTGGAAATCCTTTAGATCTGAACATATCTTGACGAGATAAGGTCACACAACAATTTCCGCAAGAAACCGTGATGACGACATCCTAAAGCAGTCCAAATAAGGTGATTTCATGGTGAAAATGTAAGATTTCAGTGGAGGAGATGATGGGGATGTGTGTAGTGATGATGGAAGTACAAGAATTAGGAAGAAAACTTACGAAAATCGCTTGGAATCGAGAGAAAAGTGTTTGGAACGAGCTGGGAGCGAGTTGGTCGGATAGAGTTGTCACATCAGTGAACAGTGATGTGACACGTGGTATTTATAGTGTGAGAGAGGAAGTAAGGCAGTGGAGTAGAGGGTCGGATGGCTAGTCGATCGGATGGACATCCGGTCGGATGTCCATTCGATCGGTTGGTCATTCGACCAGCCAAGTTGCGTTTTGTTGATTTCCGACTTTCGTTTCATGCGTTGAGCGTTGCGTTTAAGCGAGTTGCGAGTAAGCATTGCGATAACATTAAACAAGTAGTTACACAAATAACATAACACATAAAAAGCATAAGAGTAAATCTGCGTTTCGAGTTGCGATGTGATTGTGATGCGATAGCGTTGCGATTAGGTTTGCGAGTAACATCCCAAAACATAGATAAGGCACACACAAGTAAAGCACATAATAACATACACATGGAACAATACCAATAACTGCGTTTTGGGTTTGCATTGCATTGCATTGTGATAGCGATAATAACAATGCGATAAAGTGCGTTTAAATAATATGCGTTTGTAAATAGCGTTTAGCATGCGTTAATAAGTGTTGTGAATGCGTTGTAAAACATAGTTTTAAAGTATCGTTTAAAATAGTTGACCACGGCGATAATCAGAATCTCTAGAGTACAAGCAATAATTAAGCAAGAAATAACAGATCTGAATAAGACCTTGACTTTGACTTTGACTTGGAAAGTCGGGTTGTTACAGCCTCCCTACTTTAGGGAATTTCGTCCCGAAATTAAGGCGCAGGCATAACGAAGAGATGTGGATATTTAGCTTTCATATCACTTTTGAGTTCCCAGGTGAACTCGGCGCCGTGTTTTCCTTCCTAGCGAACCTTCACTATAGGAATGCATGAGCGCCGAAGTTTCTTGGTCTCTCGGTCCCTGATTTCTACTGGCTTTTCCACGAAGTGCAATGTTTCGTCCACTTGCAATTCCTCGAGAGGGACATGCAAATTCTCTTCGGCTAGACACTTTTTGAGGTTCGAAACGTGGAAAGTCGGGTGAACGTTTCTGAGTTCCTCCAGTAATTCGAGTTTGTAGGCCACTTTGCCAATTCTTTCCCGAATCTTAAAGGGTCCAACGTATCGAGGCGCTATCTTTCCTTTCTCGTCGAATCGGATCACCCCCTTCCAAGGTGAAACCTTTAGGAGTACATGATCACCAACTTCGAACTCAAGGGGCTTGCGGCGTTTATCGGCGTAACTCTTTTGACGACTCCGATCTTTCAAGAGATTGTCTCGTATCTGGAGGATCTTGTCAGACGTATTTTGTAATAACTCAGGACCGGTAATTTGCGCGTCTCCGATCTCGTGCCACACAATTAGCGATCGACATTTTCGTCCATATAATGCCTCAAATGGTGCCATTTGAATGCTAGAGTGATAACTGTTGTTGTATGAGAATTCGACTAAAGGTAAATGCGAATCCCAATTACCACCAAAATCTATAACGCAAGAGCGAAGTATGTCTTCAAAGGTGTGAATCGTGCGCTCAGTCTGACCGTCGGTCTGGGGATGGAAAGTGGTACTGAGATTAAGAGTAGTACCGAGAGCAGATTGAAAAGTTTCCCAAAGGCATGATGTAAATCGACCATCGCGGTCAGAGATGATGTCACGAGGTGTCCCATGTCGACAGATGATTTCGTCGGTATAGATTTGTGCTAATCGTTCAACCTTATAGTCTTCTCGTATCGGCAGAAAGTGAGCGGATTTAGTAAGACGATCAACGATAACCCAAATGCTATCGTGACCTGATAGCGTGCGCGGAAGTTTCGTAATGAAGTCCATAGCTATATTTTCCCATTTCCACATCGGGATTTCGGGTTGCACAAGTAAGCAAGTGGGTCGTTGATGTTCAGCCTTGACTTTGGAACAAGTCAAGCATTTCAAAAAGTAGCAAGCGATATCCTTCTTCATTCCTGGCCACCAATACCTGGCACGTAGGCCCTGGTACATCTTATCGGCACCGGGATGAATGGAATATCGGGATTAGTGGGCTTCAGTCAGCAATATCTCTTGGAGATCATTACGATTGGGAATCCAAATTCGGTCAAGATAGTGAAATATACCATTTGGTTTATTCACTAATTGGTTTTCGGTTCCAAGAATTCGCTCTTCCTTCAAAATGCGTTCGGTAAAACAGGCGTGTTGAGCGTCGCCAATGAGAGCTTGGAGGTCGTGTTTGGCTTGAATATTACGAACACTATGTAAATAGCTTCGTCAGCTAAGAGCATCGGCAACAACATTTGCGTTGCCTGGGTGGTAGCGTATCTCACAGTCGTAGTCATCGAGAAGTTCAACCCATCTGCGATGGCGCATGTTCAGCTCTTTCTGGTTCAAGATGTGTTTTAGGCTCTTATGGTCGGTGAAGACCGTACACTTAGTACCATTGAGGTAATATCGCCAAATTTTTAATGCAAAAACAACTGCACCGAGCTCGAGATCGTGGGTTGTGTAGTTCTTCTCATGGACCTTGAGCTGTCGTGAAGCGTACGCGATAACATTGTCTCGTTGCATAAGAACACAACCAAGACTGAGGTTAGAGGCATCGCAATAGATTACAAAGTCGTCGTTTCCATCAGGTAGTGTGAGTATAGGAGCGTTGCAAAGCATACGCTTAAGGGTTTGAAAGGCATCCTCTTGTTCGATTCCCTAAACGAAAGGCTTGTCTTTATGCGTAAGAGAGGTGAGAGGAACGACGATTTTAGAGAAATCAGTGATAAATCGACGGTAGTAACCCGCCAATCCGAGAAAAGAACGAACTTCAGACGGCGCTCTCGGTGTAATCCAACTTTTAACTGCTTCAATCTTCACGGGATCGACGTGAATACCTTGATTGTTGACAATATGACCGAGGAATTGAACCTCCTCAAGCCAAAATTCACACTTGGAGAACTTGGCGTAGAGGCAATTCCCTTGGAGAAGCTCGAGAACTAAACGAAGTTGTTGCGCATGTTCAGTTTTCGACTTCGAGTAAGTAAGGATATAATCGATGAACACGATGACGAAGCGGTCGAGAAAGGGTTTACACACGCGATTCATCAAATCCATGAAAACCGTGGGTGTGTTGGTAAGACCAAATGGCATAATGACAAATTCATAATGGCCGTAGCGAGTTAGAAAAGCGGTCTTAGGGATATCTTCCTCCTGAATTCGTAATTGATGATAGCCAGAACATAGATCGATCTTAGAGAAACACGTAGCGCCTTGCAACTGATCAAATAAATCGTCGATTCGAGGTTAAGGGTAGTGATTCTTGATGGTAAGCTTATTGAGTTCCTTATAATCAATGCACATTCGGAACGATTCATCCTTCTTTTTCACAACGAGGACAGGTGCGCCCCAAGGAGATGTGCTAGGGCGTATGAAGCGTTTATCAAGTAATTCCTTGAGTTGACTAGAAAGTTCACGCATTTCAGACGGAGCGAGACGATAAGGGGCTTTAGAGACGGGGTTGACTCCAGGAATGAGGTCGATACGGAAATCAATATCACGTGACGGCGGTAGACCAGGTAAATCGTCAGGAAAGACATTAGGAAAATCACGAACCACAAGTACCTTTTCCATTGCCTTCTCTTTCTTTTCCTTCTCCGCTACTATGATGTGTGCCAAGAAAGCCTTGTATTCATTTCGGAGATACTTGCTTGCTTGAATGCATGACATGAGCTTCAGTTCCTTCGATGATACTTCGCCATAGACATAGAGTTGATCACCGTTTGAAAGAGAGAAACGGATCATCTTTTCGAAACAAACGACTTCAGCACATTTTCACGAAGAAAATCCATGCCTACTATGATATCGAAACTGCCGAGTTGCATCGGAATAAGATCGATCGGGAAGACGTGATTGTTGAGTTCAAGAGTACAATCACGGAGGACTGAACTAATGGTGACGGTTCTTCCGGTGGCGATTTCTACGTCGAACGTCGTTGGGAGGTTAGCGTGTTTATGGTTTAGGAGCTTTTCGAATACAAACGACACAAAACAGTTATCAGCTCCAGTATCAAATAAACACGAAGCATAAATACCGTTAATGAGAAACGTACCACTGACAACATTGTTGTCAGTTTGAGCCTGGCAGATGTTGATGTTGAAAGCTCTTTCGCGGGCTGCTTGTTGCTGTGCCTGTTGCTGTTGTTGTTGCTGTGGTGGTTGCTTCGGCTCTTGTTTCACCACACGATTCGGGCAGACATTTGCAAAATGATTCGGGTCACCACAAGCATAGCAGGCTCGTGCCTGAGCAGCAGGAGCAGGAGTCGCTTGGTTACCATGAGGAGCGAGGAGTGGAGCTGGTAGTGTAGGAGGGACTTGAGCTTGAGCTTGTTGCCGCGGGCTTGAACAGCAGTGAGAGGTAAAGTGCCCATAGATATTGCAATTGACACAGAAATGACAGTTCACCCCAACAGGGTGGTGGTAGGTGCATGTTGGGCAGAGAGGGTGAACACCAGTATACGCACGCTTGGCAGGCGGTGCGTTGGTGTTTGGAGCTGTGACTTAGCGATTTTGGTTCTGTTGGGTTGGGCAGGAACAACGTTGAGAGGAGCGACATTTGCAGCACAGTTCTTGTTGTTGTTACCCTTGTGCTTGCGATTCTGCCGTGAAGACTTCGAGACTTGAGGTGCTGCGGTTTCGGTAGCGGGGGTAGCGGTTGCTTGATGGAGATTCTTGGTTGAGGTCTTGAAATAACCTGCAAAAACTCGCTTATCATTGATCTCGACTGCGAATTGGAAGGTTTCCTCAATAGTAGCAGGTTTAGCTGCTTCAACAAAATCGGCAACACAGTCTGGTTGAGCGCGAATGTACTTCTTGAGTGTGATGTCTGGAGTTGACACTTGACCAGGACAGATGATACTGAGTTGTTTAAAGCGAGCAGTGAGACCAGCATTATCACCTCCTTCTTGCTTGATACCCCAAAACTTGTTTTCAAGCTTCTGGAGTTCATGTGTGGGACATAATTCTTTCATCATGACTTCCTTCAGTTCCTCCCAAGAGAGTCCATAGGCTGCATCGTTACCACGCATGTTGCGCTCCGCAGTCCACCAGTCTAGAGCCCTAAACTGGAAGGCTCTAGTAGCATTCACAGTGAGGAGGTTGTCTGGGCATCCGCTTTGACGAAAAATGACTTCAATCGAGTCAAACCACTAAAACATGGTGATGGGCCCATCTTCAGCACTGAAGTCTTTAGGACCACAGGCCTTGAATTGTATAAAGCTGAAGGGAGATTTCAGCGACGATCTGACTGACGATCTGAGGTATGACTTTTGCCATTTCCTTGGCGACGAGAGAAGCGATGTGCTTGTTATCTTTGCTTCTTTGAGTGTTTCGGTGAGTGTGAGAGCCAAGGGAAGACATTATCTGCAGCGGACATCGTCATATAATTTAGATGAGATTCAATCATATCAGGCCTTTTTGAAAAGTT
Organism: Helianthus annuus; assembly: GCF_002127325.2. NCBI lineage: Eukaryota > Viridiplantae > Streptophyta > Magnoliopsida > Asterales > Asteraceae > Helianthus > Helianthus annuus. The sequence goes on along the minus strand of NC_035440.2, from coordinate 62,637,824 downwards.
TAGCGTTTGTAAAACATCCGCTTCTATGTAAAGCTCAGGAACACGTCTAACACATAGGCACATAGTCACGTAGGCACATAATCCACATAAGCACGTAAGCACATAAGCACAAAAGCACGTAGTCCACGTAAGCACATATTTTGCACGTATTCACCTATATTTTGCACGTATTCAACTACATATTTTACACGTATTCACCTATCTTTCAAGTTTCGTGAGCGCGTTCGAGAGTAGCGAGTGCGTGTAGCAATAGCGAATAGCATTAAGCGAGTAACATAGTGTGCGGGAGTTCGTAGTTTTGTCTGCGATTTGTTAGCATTTTGAGATGGTAGTGCAGTGCGAGTCATGCGCGTGTCATGAGCGGAAAGCGTAAAAGTCTCCAAAATCAAAACATATAAATATGTAAACACACAAAAGCACATAAAATCGAAGAATCACAGGGTCAGCGGTTGCGAGCTCAGAATCGAAACAGAGTATGCCCTGGGTGTTAGGCATTGACTACCCAGAGTGATCCACTATTCGCCACGACCTCGAATACACGCTTTGTCCAAATAGACTGTGCTCTCTCCGACACTCGGCGAACGGCACTCATCTTTCCGGTTACTACGCGACTCAAGTCATTGAAATAATCGAGGCTTTGGTGAGAGTTTTTGTAAAAATCAAGGAGTAGAACGCATTATTAAGATGCGGGTTTCACCCCTAACTTAACAACTTGCCCCAAGACACCGATGTGTGTAAAATGCAACATATAAATTACATCAAATGAGGCATAAAACTAACCCTTTTTAATACTAATGTTGGAAAAAAGTGTGCTTTTGTCTTCCTTTTGAATTTACAGGACCAAATGAGCTTAAACGAGCAAAAGGAACAAATATACAGCAAAAACCAACATAAATACAAAGAAAAGGAATAAATGTGACATGCCCGACCCCTTGGCAGCATCCCTAAGAGCAAAAACATGAAACAGAAGGCTGACCACGAACCGTGCCCACTGGACACGGGGGAGTGGTCAGATGTCTGCAGAAAGGACAAAGCTGTAGAAGCTTTTACGCCTACCACGGGGGCATGCTTGAAAGTAAAATAGAGTGCCATGGGTGTTAGACATCGACTACCCAAAGTGATTCAACCATTCCCAACAAGTTCGAGCACACGTTTTGGCCTAGTAGACTATGCTCTCACCGTGATACGGCTAACGACATTCATCCTTCCAGTTACTACGTGACTCGAGTCATTGGAACAGTCGAGACTTTGATGAGATCTTTGAAAATCATAGTAGAGAGTGGAATGGGTCATTAAGATGCGGGTTTCACCCTAACTTAACAACTTTCCTCCTAGCTGTGGTTGTGCTCACCGAATAAATTCGGGAGTTCCACTAGTTAGAAATGGAGATTTCCGTTGAGATGTGGATGTCACTCCTAACTCAATGAAAGGTTCTCGTGCTAAGAGTAATCGCTGAGTGAGTGATCTTATCGAGAGTTCTTGGTTTTCACACCTAATCTCGACACAATCACTCGGTTGCGTTATACGAGTGTCGTCAAACGTGTACGTTGTGTTTGCCATATGAAAGGCAAGATGAGTTTGTAACCTTAGGAAAGTTCGCCTTCGTACGAAGGTGCAATATTGTGGGTTCAAACAAGTATATAGCACATAGGTTCGTACAAAGCCACAATAGGTGGGTTCACACAAGTATATAGCACATAGGTTCGTACAAAGCCACACTAGGTGGGTTCGTACGAGAGGGTCTGTTTGGTACTTAGACTATAGACTAGGTCTGTTTAACACAACTCGACCTAATTCCTTATAGTTATGGCTCTGATACCAATCTGCCACACCCAAACCGATGGCTGAATCATGGGGCGTGACACTAAGCGAATCAAATTGCTCAAGAGAATCCATAACGACTAATTTAGCGACAATATTTAACAAGTCAATTATCCGATACTAATAAACAAATATTTCACAAAAAGTTATAAAGATTTCATGTCTCTCAAACAATACAAATCCTACAACTTAGACTTTAGGTGAGTTTCTAAAGTAACCTAATCTTGATTCGAGATAACCTGCGATCAACCTGCAACATACGCTAAAATAATGTCAATACAAAAATGTATTGGCGAGTATACAGGTTTGAAATAATAGTAAAGTAGACAAAACATTGCGAATTTCCACATACATAAACGAGATACAACACAACATATATACTAACAAGACAAACACTCAAGCTAAGTCCCGAGATGACTGCGAAGGAGAGGTGTGAAGTCCCTTAACTAGACCCTCTCGGGTGTGAGTCGAAATATTGTACCATACTAGCTAAGGTGGAACATCAACGAGTAAAAGTCCTAGCATATATGTATCAAGCATCACATGTAGATATGTATATTGGTCATTCCCTTGTAATAATCAATTTAAGCATGTAGTGTTTTGATAAGTGTGTTTAGGTATGATTGTATGTTACAGCCCAAAAGGTGCGTTTTAAAGTGAAAAGGGGTCAAGTATACTCACAGTGCGTGCTTAGCAAGTAAACACGGTCTGCGTACGGGGACAGAAGTGCATAAGTCTTCCAAAGTGCTGAAACGGTCTTATCGGAATATCGAGTGGTGAACAGGCTCCTTGTACGAAGTTGTGCCTTCGTACGATGGTGGCGACTTTGTACAAGTAGCTTGTTTTGTGTTCAAAATCGAGTGTTCTTCGCGTCTTTCTTCGGGAAATCAAGTGTTCATCCCTCCAATCTTAAGCTACTGATCAAACTTAGAGCCGGAGAGGTCTTTGTTTAGGTCACGGGTGAGAATTGGGTTGGGTTGTGCGAAGTCAGTGCCTTCGTACGAAGCCGGGCTTCGCACAGAACAATCCAGTTCATACACGTGGCTGTTTCTTGCATTCAGAGCTGTGTTTTCGCCTGAATCAGATGTATTTTCGAGTTCTTTTTATGACGGTTTTGACACCACCTCGTCCCTCTATGTAGTGAACGAAATACATGTCGTTTTAGGTCTGTTTTAGTGTGAAAATCAAGATTAAAAGGGTTTTCACTTAGATCTAACACTTGGTGAGTATAAGATCTTCAGATCTACAACTTGGGAAGCCAAAGCTAAACCCAAATCACTCATTCAAGTGTACATCCATGGTAAATGAAGAAGATTCGATGAAAAGGATGAAGGTTTTTGTAACAAGAATGAAGTTCTTCATAAACAAGGTAGGTTTTGATGAAAACAATGAAGTTTGAATGAAAATAGTGAAGTTTGAATGAAGATAGAAGAGCTTGGATGAAATCGGAGATAAAATCGTGGAAAATCGTAGTGGAAAACGTTGTGGAACGTGTAAAATTAGTAAATCTTACTTGAAAAACAGTTGGACAGCAATTCGGCAGCGTTTTAGATGAAATGGCAGTAAGTTAGAATGATTGAGGTGAGCTAGGTATTTATAGAGAAGGGCTGGCAGCCTTGTTCGAAGCTGGTTGCCTTCGTACGAAGCTGCTGGTACGAAGCAGCTGGCTTCGTTTGAAGGGGCCAGTTTGGTGAAGGAAAACTCCGTTGCGTGTGTAGGATGCTCGTTAGGTGCGTTTTGTTGCATTAGTTAGTTCAAGTACTTTGAGTAATTTAGCAAGGTATTAAGTGTTACGTTACATTGCGTTTTAGAGCGATAAATAGAGTTGTGCGAGTGAGCGTTTAAGCGAGTTTTAACACATAGATAATAATTTATATAACTAATAATATAATATAATATAATATAATATAATATAATATAATATAATATAATATAATATAATATAATATAATATAATATAATATAATATAATATAATATAAGTAATTGCGTCTTGAGTTTGCGTTGCGATGGGCGAGTGAGTAGTTTTGATACTCGCGTGTTGTAGTAGTGTAAGCGTAAGCGTTGTAAGCATTGTGATGTGCGGTACAACATGTGAAATAAGCGATGTAGTGCGTAAATATGCGATGTAGCGTAGTAAGCGATATAGTTTGCATTATGATCCGAATCTTGGGTGCTAGGCGTAACGAGAGTAACGAGCGCGAAAGTGCGGGTTGTCACATACATATACTAGCACATTACATGCTAGTTTAGATAAAATCGAGTGGAGTGCTTATTATGAGGGGCGACTGGCATATGTGTAGTATCATAAGCATGTTAGTTTTAGTTAGGCAAGTCTTAAAGGTGTTTTAAAGATTTATTATCTAACTGTCAGATTGTCAACCTCGATTGTGTTAGTTTATGGGACGGGAATGAGTTAGGACCTTAAATTGTGAATTCGGTAAGGGATTTGAAGGTGATTTGTTAATATGGTGAGTAATATTTATGACAGTTGCTTGAGGACAAGCAACGTTAAGTGTGGGAATGTGACGGAGAGGTTGAAAACCGAGCGTTAATGTTCTTATCTTACGTGTTTTATTGCGTTTTATGTGTTTATATGCTTTGAATGTGATAACTACTCAAGATTGTGATTTTTCAGGATTAAACGATTAATTCGGTGAAGATGGAGTGCATGGAAGTGGAATGGAATGATTGAGAATGATAAACAAGGTGAACAATAATTTGCGGGACGTGTTTCGGGTCGAGATATAGCTTGGATGTACAAGAAATGGAAAACATTGAAGTCCAGGGGGTATTTGTATCAATTATTGAAAGTTGAATGTAAATAAGAATGGACTTCAAACCCGCAATGTAAGCTACGGTCAGTAGACCGTAGCCTACGGTTTGTCTATTGTGAAAATATTGTTTCCAGCAAATGTGTAATGTGGCCTACGGTTGGAAAACGTGGCTTACGGTTGAAACAAGATTCAACATTTATAAGGGGACCATAACCTACGGTCTACAGATCATAGACTACGGCGGGAATCCACAAGCCGCGCATGTTGACTTATTCGAAGGGTTTTAAACGATTTTAAACCCTAATTTCAGGGATCATTCATTACCTACGAAATTTGGAGGCAAAATAGGACTTTTGGCTCTCATTCTTCATCGCCATCCATCATAATTTTCACAACACCAACCGAATCAAAGATGCAATCATTCACTTCTCAAGCCTTTGAAGATCAACCAACCACCATGAGCGGCTAATTGTTTTATGGTTTCCTCTGAATGGAGGATTCTTGTAAGTTATTGACTTTTATGTGTTTAAAAAAGTTGTAAACTTGGTAATCTAAGCATTCGTGTCACACCTCGACCGCGTAATACAACAAACCGCTACGGAAATATCGGGGAGTGGAGTAACAGAATCATTGTTTCACAACACATGGTAAATGAAGTTTTTTTTATTTCATTAATTGTGTCATTGTTTTGATATAAACCAAATAATTACAACAATTTTCTTTCAAGTTTTAAGTCACTAAAGCCCGCGTCCATCCTATGTGTAGCAAGCAATCAACAATCATCACATAGTAGAACCTAAAACATATGTGAAAACAGTCATCATAAAAATGCCGGCGAGTACATAGGTTTTGTATGTCAAATTCATGGCTTTGAATCCATATTGCAATGCCTCGTCCAACTACGAGAGTTGTCGAACATGTACTTTGAAACCAAAAAGTTTTTGATATTGCAATATATTTTATCATCTTTACAAGATGATATAAGTAAACCAAAACTATTGTAGCCATGAATCTTGACCGAAAACATTTGTTTTTGTAAAACCAAGTAGTAAATCGTCTTGTATGAAAACTCATATGGTTTATACCTTTAAGTAAACCTCGTTGTGTGTCATCGTTTGAAAACATTTGTCCAAGTGATCTAGATAACGCTACGACATGTAATGTGATAAAAGCACTTATATATAGGAAGTACCAGCGGCGTATCCACCATGCTTTTATCACATTACACCCGCCTCGTTACCTAATCACTTACCATAAACCAATCGTCCAAGTCGTTCAAATCGTCCCAATCGTTCAAATCGTTCAAATCGTCCATGTTTTAATTGTGAAATACAAATTTTGGTCGTTCTTTAAAGAATACATTCAAACCTGTGTGACTCGATATACCACCCATGGGGTATCTTTAATAGGCCCTGAAAGACCTCTTTAACAAGACTAACAAACTAACACCTGATTTGTTAATCATAAAACAGTTTCTGTCGTTACCCACATTACCCACCAAAGGGATAGTCTCATAACGGGATTTGTTAGATCCTATGGTACCATAACTTACTGCTGGTCGGCTTGATCATAGTTAATGAATGTCATTCGAATGCCTTTCGACTAATGCCCCAATCAAGTTCGTTCGCATTATTGAAAACATCGTGTTTTATATAAACCATAGCATTTGTTTAGGAAAAAACTTGAAAAGCATTTAGCACATATGAGTCACCCCAAAACAATTGAAAGCATCAAAGAGGGGAGCTATGTACTCACTTGAGATTGCAAGTATCCTTGATTAAGTGACCTAACAATGCTCGGGCAATCAAGGAATCAAGTGGCACCTAGTATCGGATCACTATGTTAATAAATCGACACCTAAATTGAGAGATCGGGTAGAATGAGGTCTTGTAAACCAAATGAGTATTGGAACTCATGTGATATGGTTTAAAAAAGCCTACATTCTGATTCGGAACCTACCCTAAGTGCTTATGACCCGTTAAGGTAGTTTCTGCTACTTTAATGCGTCATTTTTGAAAAAGCGCATTCAGATAGCCTAACTAGTCCTATGACAAGTATTTATATGCCCTAACATGTTTAATAACATTGCATAATCAGTTTAAGTGTCAAAATTAAAGTTACATAGGCTTAAATTCAAATTATGCATAAAAAGGGCATTTTGGTCATTTTCCCAAGGCCTATAAACAACCTATTATACAACTAATTAAACTAAGTGACCACAAGGTATAACCTCGGAAGGTTATTCCCTATACAACTATGGTCACAAAATATGTTTGGTCGGATCCTAATGATCGACCAAACGGGTCGGGTTCGAAAGTCTAAGCGGTGGTTTAGACCGCTTGACTTACGACCCTATACAAGCACTAATCTAAAAGTGACGAGTTAAACATGTTTAACTAAGTTAGAAAACTGATTTGATATCAAAACAAAGTGTTTTGATACACGAAAAAAGTTTCGTCGCAAAATACACATAATCGTGCATTTTGACCGAAACTTTGACTCATCACTTTGACTAATCAACGTGGTAATCAGTAGGTATAGTCACAATGGACTATAACCATCGTGATTACACTATTGCAAAGTTCAAACGAATTTTGTCTTGACCAAATCATGGTCAAAGTAGAAAGTCAAACACTGTTTGACTTTCTTGCCTAAAATAGCAAGACAAGCATGAAGGAACACTTACAAGGGTCCAATGATTGGAAAGGAGACTAAGAATGCTTAGGTAGGTGGCCCTCAACAAGTGATTGCCTCCACTTAGAGCATATATGAGAAGAAAAATGGAATGAGAAAGTTGAAGTGGTTGAAATGCTTGGGTATTTATAGGAATTCAAGTACCATTTGATCAATGCCAAGTGTTTTTGCATGGATCAAAGCATGACCTTGACCCTACAAAGGTTACACACTGATTTGGCAACTTGGGGAACACATAAACCAGCTCATGGTATGCAAAAACTATGGTTAAAAACGAATTCAGCAGGTTGTTTTGAAGGATTCATTGAATCTGCCAGCTCCAGTTCTCACGGCCCGCGAAGGAAACAACAAGATCTTTCGCGCCCAACCTAGTACTTCAGGCCAGAAGTTTCAGAACTTGTCAAAACAGGCCCATGCATACTAAAAACTTGTTTTTCGATGCGTTTAACCCCCGTTAACCCAATTTCAAGGCTCTACAAGGATATTAAAGCATAGGGGACTTGAAATATGCTTGAAAATATCACGGATGTCGGTTCGTTTGATCGTACGGTCACGTTATTCGGTTAATTACGACGAAACATGAACGGACGCGAAAACGATCCAAATTGCGCGACGAATGGTGTTTTTGCATTCTTATCACTAAAATATAATATTTTAATGATTAAAAAAATTTTTGGACGTCCGGATATGGTCAGAACGTAAGATATGCGCGTAAATGCAAACTTATGCACTTTTTGACGCTTTTAGTTCCTATTGATCAAATAAGCGCATTTTTGCATACTGAACCCTTCAATGCTTATTTCTAAGCTATGTAAAGGATATTTAGGGTATGTTTAGCTTGTGATCTTGTTTTGGAGTGTACGTTGCTATATGGATCGGCAGACTTTTGCAGTTTGACGCAAATAGTCCCTGTGATCAAATAAACTTGTTTTGCCACACCAAACCCTTCGAAACTTATTTCTAAGTTATTTAAAGGTTATTTAAGGTATGTTAAGCATATGTCACTATTCCGGAGTGTATGTCGCGTTAAACTGGTAACGTTTGCGTAATAGTTTGCGTATAACTTCCAGAAAAGCTTCTCGAGAGTACGGAATTGTACGAAATTTGATATGTGTACTAGTCATATGTAATTGTACAAATCCCGAGAATGAAACACAAGATTTCATTGGATTCGTATTTGTATGATGGTCATAGAGGCACAAATGTCACAATTCGATGCTTTTTACCATTTGATTTGATTAAATGAATTGTAAACGATTGGTTTTACTTTAATTCTTGATTCTAATTCGTTCAATTCCAGATATTTCTAGTAATTGGGATACATTTGATTGGGGTTAGGGTTAGTAATTCCAGCTGATTATTCTTATGATAACCTTTCGTTGTTATTACAATTTGTCACACCCCGACCGCGTAAAACAACAAATCGCGGCGGAATCGTCGGGGAGTGTTGTAACAGAATCATTGTTTCATAACACTCAGAAATTTGAAGTTTTTTATTTAAAGATTAACCATTTACATTGTCTTGAAAATTAAACAAACAAGTTAAACATAGTCTAATATTGTTATTAAGTCACTAAGGCCTCGTCCAGTCCAAAGTGTGCATGCATCCTAGCGATCAACATCATTCAACAATACCTGAAACATATGTAAAAACAAAGTCAGCAAAGAAAAGCTGGCGAGCACATAGGTTTTATGAGAGTGTCGGATTCATGGCTAGTTTACATGTTGCAATACCTCATTAGACTACAAGAGTCAAAAGTTAAAAACCTTGTTTTGAAAAGTATAGTATTGCAACCTAATTAACCAACTCAAATCAAGTTGGTTATAATTTATAAAATCTCGTAGCCATGATTCTTAACACAAAACATTTATTTAAGAAACCAAATTGTAAATCATCTCGTTAACAAAACTCGTATGGTTTATATTATTTAGAAAACATCGTTATGTGACATTGTTTCGAAATCGTTTGCCCAAGTGAACTAAATAATGCCACGGAATGTAATATGATAAAAACACTTATATATAAGAAGTACCAGCGGCCTATCTACCATGCTTTTATCATATCACACCGGTCCCATTATCTAATCACAACCCAAAAACTAATCGTTTACCCAAATCGTCTAACTCGATAAAATCGCTTCAATCGTTTAAATCATTCTCGTTTTAATTGTGAAAACTACTTTTGGTCGTCTCGCTAATAACATCCAAACCTTCGCAACTCGACTATCGCCAATCTCACATTAACAAACCACCAAAGGGTAAGTTAACAATTACAGATTCAGTCATTACCCACCTAACCCACACATAACAATGGGTGCAGTCTGATAACGAGATTTGTCAGATCCTATGGTACCATAACCTAATACTGGTCGGTTCAGCCAAAACTAATGAATTTTCGTTATGTAATTACGCCCAACAAGTTTATTCACATTATCGAAATCGTTATTAATTTAATATAAACCATTTTAATCATATTTGAAACCATCGTTAAAAACATCGAAAACATTTAACACATATGAATCACCCCAAAACAATCGAAAACAGTAAAATAGGGGAACTATGTACTCACTTGAGAATGCTTAGAAGTCTTGAATAACAACCAAGCAAAGCTAGAGGGATCACGGGAATCAATCGGCACCTAATATAAGTAACTATGTAAATAAACCAGACCTAAATCGGAAGATCGGATAGGATGAGGTTTCGTAAACCAAATGAGTATTGGAACTCATATGACATGGTTTAACAAAGCCTACATACTAAATCAAAACCTAACCTAAGTACTTTCGACCCATTACGACTCGTTTAGGTAGCTTATGCTACTTTAACGCGTCGTTCGCGTGAAACACGTTCGGACCGCCTAACTAGTCCTATGATAAGTATTATATGCCTTAATTTGTCTAATAATGTTACCTAATCAGTTTAGATATAACAATTAGGTTACATATGCTTAAAATGAATTTATGCGTAAAAAGGGCATTTTGGTCATTTTCCTAAGGCATATAAATTACCTATCATACAACTAACTAAACGAAGTGACCATAAGGTATAACCTTGGAAGGTTATTCCCTATACAACTATGGTCACAAAATATGTTTGGTCGGATCCTAATGATCGACCAAACGGGTCAGGTTCGAAAGTCTAAACGGTTGTTTAGACCGCTTATCTTACGACTCTATATAAGCACTAAACTAAAAGTGACGAGCTAAACATGTTAAAACATGTTTAATGAAGTTAGAAAACAAGTTTGATATCAAAACAAAGGGTTTTGATACCCAAGAATACTTTGGTTGCAAAATACGCATAAACGCGTATTTTGACCGAAACTATGACCCGCCACTATGCCTAATCAACATGGTAATCAGTAGGTATAGTCACAAGGGACTATAACCATCGTGATTAAGCTCACGTTGCGAAGTTCAAACAAACTTCGTGTTGACCATTGACCAGTCAAAGCAGAAAGTCAAACATAGTTTGACTTTCGTGCTTAAAATGCATAAAAAAAGCACGAAAGAAACTTACAAAGGGTCCAAGCTAGGAAGATCTTGATCCAAAATACTCAGGTATGAAGTTTTGTACTTCAACTTAGAGCAATTCTGACCAAGAGTGTGCAGAATGAAGTGAAACAAGTGGGTTTATATAGATTTCGAAGAACCGTTAGGATCGTTTCTCGAAATTCGGGCTTGAATCTGAACCTTACACTTGGGCACATGGTGTAGATTCAATGTTTCTGTACTGGGCAGCTGTCGCGCCCTGCGTAAGAGCCATACAAGGCTTACGCGCCCCGCCTGAACAACTATGGCAGATTGACAGTTTAGGTCCCTGAATGTGTAAAACTTGCTTTTCGATGCATTTTTGACATGTTTAAGCCCCGTTAACCTCATTTCAAGGCTCTATAATGAAGTTAAAGTATATGTAACATGAAACATGCTCAAAAACATCTCGGATGTCGGTTCGTTTGGTCGTACGATCACGATGTTCGGTTAATTACGACGAAACACGAACGGACGCGAAAAACGATCCAAATTACGCGACGAATAGAATTTTATCATGCCAATCACTAAGATAAAATATTTTAATGATTAAATAAATTTTTGGATGTCCGGATATATTCAGAACGTAAGATATGCGCGAAAATGCAAACTTATGCACTTTTTGACGCTTTTAGTCCCTATTGATAAAAAAGTTTATTTTTGCGCACCAAACACCACAAAACCTATTTCTAAGCTATATAAAGGATATTTAGGGCATATTTAACTTATGATCAAGTTCCGGAATGTTCGTTACCATTCGATTCGGTATACTTTTGCAGTTTGACACAAATAGTCCCTGCAATCGAATAAACTTGATTTCGACACACCAAACCCTCCAAAACTTATTTCTAAGTTATGTAAGGGTTATTTAAGGTATGTTAAGCCTATGTAACTGTTCTGGAGTGTTTTTCACACTAAACTGATTACATTCACGCATCAGTTCGCGTATAACCTTCTAGAATGCGATTTAAAGCTCGAAATCGAACAAGAATTGATATGTGCAAATGATACACACATTTATACAAATCCCAAGTAGGAAACACAATATTTCATTGATTTGGTATTTGTTTGATGGTCGCAGAGGCGCAGAGGCACAGATGTCACAGTCTCCCCTACTTTAGGAAATTTCGTCCCGAAATTTTTTCGTAAGAGTCTGTCTGTGATGTTGTGTTAAATAATTATCTTGCATGGAATCTAGGGTGTCATCTATTTGCGTAGAATAACCCATCAAAGATTTTTTTATGCAAGGCATAACCCTGTCATTCCCCAGTGGATATACTTCGAAGTGAAAATGAATGGATGATTCATTTTTCTCCACGGGTTCTTCCTCAGAAGTGGGAATGAAGGAATAATCAAAAGGATATTCATTTCCCTCAACGGATATTCTTCAGAAGCGAAAATGAATGGATGCTTCATTTTCCTCAACGGGTTCTTCGTCAGAAATGGAAATGAAGGAATAATCAAAAGGATATTCATTTCCCTCAATGGATATTCTTCAGAAGCGAAAATGAATGGATGCTTCATTTTCCTCAACGGGTTCTTCGTCAGAAATGGAAATGAAGGAATAATCAAAAGGATATTCATTTCCCTCAACGGATATTCTTTCAGAAGTGAAAAATGAATAGCTAGTTCATTTTTCCTCAACGGGTGCTTCATCAGAAATGGAAATGAATAGAGTTAACTCTAGACACATGAAAAAACTAGCGGTGGTTTTTGTGCACTAAATTCCATAATTATGTATGCATCCATAATGTTGTAATTCCTTGCACAGTCCGCACAGTGTATTTCATAATGTGTAGGGGAAGAAAATCAAATGAACAAACCTGTGATGAGTGTGACTAGACCGCCATAGGGTCCTTTTAATTAAATCAAATAAATGATCTCTTTAAATAGACCACTAGGGAGTCTTTTCAGCTATATCATCACATGACATTCCCAACCAGATTCTTGAATCAATCTTTTTAACTAGACCTCTCAAGGGGTCTAATTATGGAATAGTACTTTATAATCCAAGGGTCTTAATTATTACGTAGAAGCCCATTAAGGATTTAAGGTAGTACCTTTGGATATCCTACTATGAATCCCTCATATGCAGATATGGAAGATTCTACGAGGATTTGGATAACGAATATTCAGATTACACAAATACCTAACACATAAAACATAATCACGCAATCACATAATTATTTATCTTGGTTTTCAATTTATTATTATTTTGTTAATTTGTTTGTTAATTTGAGCACGAGTATTTAAAGCACACCAGGAATCCAATCCGTGGATTTCATTTGGTACTTTAAACATTTTCAAGAATCTAACTATGAAGATAGGAAGATCTTAAATAGGAATTCGGCTTTGTCCTTATTGAATCATAATGTACGTATTAAAGCATACAAAGAATCCAATTCAAGGGCTCCGATTTAAACAATAATCATCCACAAGGATCTAATTGTGAAGATAAGAAGATCCTATATTGATTTTGGAATTTGAATAGCGGGAGGCATATCGAAACCCTGCACTAGGCGTGCTTAAGTCAATACACAAGGTAGAATGTTCATGAAGTTAAGGTGCTAGATATGCCAAGGCAACATATGAAGCAGAATTTGGAGGTTGGGTACTATGTATGTTAAGTCAATCATACGAGCAGGGTTGACTTGGGTTGGTTTGGACCACCTTGGCTTGGGTTGAATCGTCAAGCATTTTCCAGGTGACCAAGTCGCCCACATGATGCACACAGATGATACCGTACGTAAGCTAGGTGATGTGCATTACATTTATTGCATATCGGTGCAGTACCGGCATAAGGTTTCCTTGCAGGAGGTAGAGCAGCAGCAGGATTTGCAACAGCTTTGTTTTGGATAGCAAAGCAGCACATGTTAACCAAATGTCCCCATCGTCCATAGTGGGTACATTTGAAATAGGGTATTTGATTCCGATGATAACGGTTGCACTGATTGCACCAAGAAGCAGTTCCCTTGTACGGCTTCATCCCTGAGGTGAGTCATGGTGATAGCTAAATCAACGGTCCTCTGGAGTACGACGCCTATTTGTTGGGCAATTGCCGCACCTAGTTCAGACATTTGAATGTTGTTGCGACGAAGAGGCATCATGAAGATAATGGAAGACGTGGGAGGAAACAAGCGAAAGATAATCAAAACAAAATGACAACACATAAAAATTATGATCATTTGTTTGTTACCTAAGGCAAACAAATGAGACGGTGACTAATCAAAGTAAATGAGTCATATTAATGTATCGCGAAGACATGCTTTAGCCTTTAAGTGGACACTCACCCCAAGAGTTCCCAGGTAAGAGTGACTGGTCCGATTATGTGGATTTGTACGAACACTCTAGCCTTAGATAGAAAACTCAGGATACAGGCATCCACTCTTCCAGATTGCACGTGTTCACACTATAAGACCCAAACTTTGACGAGATTTTGAAAACTTTGAAGGTTCAAAACCTTATAATAAATCATCCTAGAACAGATGATTGGTTTTCAAAGCGGATTTGAAATTTGTGTTCTCGTTGTGTGTCACACCCCGACCACGTAAAACAACAAATCGTGGCGGAAACGTCGGGGAGTGTTGTAACAGAATCATTGTTTCATAACACATGGAAATTGAAATTTTGTTTTATTGAATAAGGAGTTACAATGTCTTAAAAACAAGGAAACATAACATAATTAACTAGTCTTGCATCTTTTATTGTCACTAAGGCCCATGTCCGCCTAAGTGTATCTTGATCAATCCTATGCATCATCTCCTGAAACACATGTGAAAATAGGTACGTCAGCATAAAAATGCCTATGAGTTACATAGGTTTTATTGATTTAGGATTCATGACTTGTAAGTTTAAAGAAAATGTTTAACAAAAATTAGTCATGAACCTTGTAGGACCGGTTTTGACACCGTTCGATTGCGTAATGAACGTTTCACGTGCGGAATCCGTGAACGAACGTGACCGAACACACGATAACGTACTTCTAATGTGATTCCATAGCTAAATTTGACAAGAACAATACAAGAATCACAAATCTACAACTTTCTCTCTCTACTTTCTCTCTCTAGAAAGTCTTCTCCAAGTCTTCTCCAAAAGTCTATCTCCAAATCTCTAACTAAAATCATGACATACCTCCTATTTATATGGTCAAGGTAACTAAATGAATGTTCACACTAATTACAAGTTTGCCACCTTGCCATTTCTAACTAAATATGACATAATGTGCTAGATTTCTTCCGGCTTCTCACTACGACTCGGATTGACGAAGGCGATAGACAAAATATGCATCAACAATCTCCCCCTTGGATATTGCCGTAGTCAATCTCGTAGTGAAACTCGTAACGACTTGTTTTTCTCTCTCTCTAAGACTCGAACAAAGATGTAGCCAACAGACAACTGCACTAACAAACTCCCCCTTGAATGTTGACGGAATCTTCAGTGAGAGTCTTCAATCGTTCACAGTACTTCAATCTTGTTCGAACTTCTTCAGGAACTCAGCCTGGAATCATATGCCTGGATCTTTCTCTGGCTCTAACTTTCGTCAGACTCCCCCTATCATCATGCTGGGATCTCTGTCTGGAAATCGTTATCACCATTGAAATCAACTCCTGGCTTTCTCTGTTTAAGCTCTTCTCTGGTTCTGATATGTCTCCTGGCTATCCGTAGCAACAGGATCAGAAACCTGCAAAACTCAAACACACTATCACAAACTAATATAATTTGAAGTTCAACTTAATGAATCAGCAAATCATATAAGAAAAATTATGAAGATCAAACTGTAGGTTACCATTCAACTTAGTCATCAAGTTAATGAACCAATTTTGCATTTCAAATCTTCACAATTTCACACTCTCTCCCAAACCATAAGTTCAACATGTTTTACACTTGAAATGTCGAAAATCAGTTCTTCACACTCTGTTGTCGAAAATCTTTTTGAAGTTTTCAAATATCAAACAAAAATACAATATTTTTGGATTTTTGAATTTAATGAAATACAAAAATGAACACTATTTTTGAGAGATTGTGCAAGAGGATCATATCGGTTTTTTGAGACATATCACCAACACCGTTGATCTTGATTAATCAGCAAATGTTAAAAACAAATTTACTTCTGATTGTCAGTATTGTTGTCCACTTAAACCTCTACACAAATTTTCAATTGATTCAAGATACGTATTTAATGTTTTAGAACTTAGACTTATTTGAGTGTCCCACCTCTTGAATATACTCCCGTATCCAGATCTCAATATTCTGATTTACAGGTAAGTATACTACAAATGATATCTGTATATAAATTAGGGGAAAAATGCGAAGACTGAGGGATCTCAGGTCAGAACTTCCGTTCAGCAGAGAGATATCAGTTTCGACTTAGCAGTGTGTCCCCTTTAGAGGATCTTTTCAGCTACAACAACTGATCATCAATTTTATTGTCTAATCAGCTGAGGGCTTTATGCTATGTTTCAAGCATATTGAAGCAAGTATTAGCCAGGGACTAGGTCAGAACCACCGTTCAGCAGAAGTCCCGGAATAATACCCCAGACATCATTTGAGTATAAGAACCTAATATTTCAAAATAAGAAACCTTTCAAACGAGATTTCAGGGGTTACCTATATATCCAAGTAGTGTTCCCCACAAAATAAGCAAGTTTGATTTTAGGTTTATATCTCGAATACAATTTACTAACTGTGCGAAGTCTACTGACACATCATTAGTAAGACTTGTTTAAAACATTTTTGAATTTACAAATCTCTAGCATGCTGTGAAAGTCCACCAATGTACTATCATCTCCTCTTTTTGCAACAAAACTCATTTTCAATGTTTCAATTTTTTAAATTTTTCAAAATTTTCTTACTCCCCCTAAAATCAAAATATGTTTCAATTTTGATTTTCCGAGGAAAAAATTGAAAACCAACTATACAAAAAAATATGACAACATTATGTGAATTACTTCAATTCACCATTCTTGTGCAAAAACAATCAGAACTGCCCCTCACAACAAACTATTTTCCCATAATGATTTCAAAACACTTAAGTTTGTTTCAATCAAAATGGTTTTTCCGGAAAAATTAGTTTGTGTTCCAACCATTTGTAGATTTGGGGTTATCTCATCATCTTGTTTTCTTCAAACCTTTTAAAGATTTATCATTTCCAGTTTACCATAAACCACCTGTAGAAAATCAAGTACAACTTAATGTCCCCGATTTACCACATTTGAGGCGAAAAATCACCAAAGTGAAATTTCTCAAGAAATGTGCCGATTCATGATCCACGATACCATCTTGGGATCTCCGGCAAGTCAGGTTTTTCATTTAAACAGATTCACCCAAGCCTGACGGTCCTTGGGTGATTTCGAATTCTTGTTCAACAATGGTGGAAAATTTGCATCATCCATTGCTAAACCTGAATTCTCCTTTTTTACCTCAACCAAAAGCTCCTCTGGTTTTAACGAACCAGAATCATTGCCTGCAGGTGGCTTGTCTGACTTTGACCTGTCAGATTCATCGCCAACCTTCTCCTTTTTCTTCTCCTCTTTTGTCCCCAGATTTGTATCTGATGAATTCTTTTTTCTTGTTTTTGCGGCTGAGGGAGTCGATTCATCAGAACTTTCAATCTTTCTGTCCGGTGAACCCGAGGACAATATCTTCTCGAGATATTCTCTTGCTTTCTTTCTTTTCTTCCTCAGTCTGTCTTTCTGCCCCTGTGAAAGCTTGACTTTCTTTTCTTGAATTTTCTGTTCTTGAACTTTAGGTTTTAGAACCTTCTGTTCCTGGGGCTTGACTTTGACTGGAATCTTTGCCAATTTCTGAGAATTAACCCTCAATCTGTCATTCGATTTCCTTGGGCATTCTCTGGCAATGTGACCTTTGATGTTGCAATTAAAGCACCGTCTGGTCTCATAACTCCAATTCCGGCAGTTAACAGCAATGTGTCCTTGATAACCGCATCGGTAACACACTCTGTTATCGTACCGTATACCACCTTCACACCAAACGCTCAAATCATAGCATTGTCTGGCTTGGTGATATTCCTTCCTCAAGTTTGCTGGATTTGGCTTTTGAGCACTGTGGTCCGACCTGCACCACTTATTACCAACAATTTTTGAATTTTCATTTTTTACTTTTTGTAATTTTTTCTTTTGATTGGATGATCGATCTGATGAACTTTTATTATCTTTTTGTTTCTGTTCCACTTTCTTCTTCAAAGGTTTCTGTTTAGAACATTCACCTTTTTCAGTCGATTGTAGAACAGTTTTCTGAAATTTTTCTTTTAAATTTAAAAACAATTTTTGTTTTTCAATTTTAACATGTTCATCATCAGATTTTACATCACAATCTTCAACTTTGACAGAGTCAAAGTTTGTGACATCGTCACTTATTGGAACAGAATTGATTGGTTTTGGACAGGGAAAATTTAAACTGTCTGATTTAGTCACAAAACCTATCAATTTCTTCTCAAGTTCATCAATTTTGTTCCTCGAATTCTCAGCTTCACTTTCAAGCTGAGATATTCTCCCAAAATGAGACTTGATTGTTTTCTCATTATCATTCTTCAAATTTTCAAGAACAGATTTTTCATTCATCAAAACTTTTATCTGTTCCTGAAATTTTGATTCATTCGCTTTCAGATTCTTGTTTTCCAGCTTAATCCAGAAATCCTCATCTTCTGAAGATTTCTTTTTGCTTTCAAACTCTTTTTCCAACACTTCAATTTTCTTTCTAGCACATTCACATTCTTTCTCCAAATTTATAATTTTCTGAAGATGTGAATTGATCAATTTTTGCTTTTCAATGTTGTTTTGGCTAAAAACCTTTCTCCCATCTTCAAGAATTTTCAGTTGATTTTGAAATTCTTTTTCACTTTTTGATTTTTCAATTTCAAAATCCTTAATTTTCTCTTCAAAAACCTTTTCTTTTTCTTTCAACTTCTTGTTTTCAAATGTCAAACTGTTCAAATTACTTAACAGTTTGTCATTTTCAGCTTTCAACTTCTCACAATTTTCCTTCAAAATAAGAATCTGCTTATCATCAGCATGCTTCACATCTTCTAACTTCTTGACTTTCGATGTCAAACTTTCCGCATCCATCAAGAGTTTGTCATTTTCAGTCTTGAAGCTGTCACATTTTGAGCACACTGAAGCAGAATTTGAAGAGTCATTCTTCACAGATTCTTTTTCAGTTTTCTGTCCTTCAGCTTCCTTTGTTGAACTTTCTTCAACTTTTGCTTTTTTCTGGATATCCAACTCATGCTTTTCAATTTTCTGAATAAACTGTGCCAGATTCATAACTTGAGACTTCCTCATTTGTTTTACAATCAACAGATAAGTTCCCCACTTCTGTTGGGGTAAAGCCTCAGCTAGCTTATCGATCCACTCATCATCCTCTTTCTTAATGTTCAATCTATCCATTTCCAATACCAGATGACAATATCTATCAATTGTCTGCATTGTTGTTTCATCTTCAAAAGCCACAAACGTATCAAATGATTTCTTCAATAACGCAGCTGAAACTGTATCAACCGGTGTAGCAAGAGCATTGTAAAAGTTCTCTTCCATGTTTCAAAAATCAGATGATACTTCGGGAAATACCTGAAAACACACAAGCAAAAAAAAAAAAAACACAATCAGTTTTAAAGACTTATCAATTTAATGGAAACAAACTGGTACTCGAACTGATGATTTTTCTGTGCGGATGAAAGTTGATACACTAAGCGGACAGAACGTTGACCAATTGTGCGGACTGAATGACTTTTTCAAGGACCTGGCAAAACCACACAACCTTGTGAAACACCTCAAATTTAACGAAATCGAATTCAAACACCTTGTGAACTGTCTTGGCAACACTGTCTTGATGAGGTGGCAAAATTGTGGGGCAAGATTGTGATTGGGCCTCAGACTTGGACAGTGAACATATTAACAATACATGGGTTAGCTACAAAACAAGGAACTTTCAAATCAAAAAAAATCGATGATAGGGCCTTTGATAAGGTCCAATCACATGGCTTTTGCACAATTCAACTCAACTGTCCACCTAAATATTGTTCACCTAAACCAATATTGTTTGAATATTAAATGTGATTGGGCGGCTGGTTATATGGGAGGTGGGCTGAATTTTTTGAGCGGTGGTATCCAGTAGTGGACTGTTAATTGGGTCACAATTTTGAATGGGGGCGGCAGGATTTAACCAATAATACCAAATGGACGGTGCACGTTTTTTTTAATTGGCAAGTCTAAGGATAAAGTCGGTGGGCAGTGTTTTTTAATGGGGAGGTGGGCTTTATTTGAACTTTTTAACAGACAATTTCACTGCCCAACTAACATTTATATCAAGCACATGCAATCCTTTTTTATAACAATATCTGACAACTTCAAAAGCTTTTAATTGGCTGCTTATATGGTGAAAGGTGATAGGGCCAAATCTCTTTATGGTAATATCATATGAGCGGTTCAGAAAATTTTCCGAAAAAGCGGACCAAATATCAATAAATCCTTTGAGCGGTCCTATGTGATGTTTTATAAGCGATCCATGACTTGTCTCAATGAGCGGTTCAGTAATGTCACTAAGAGCGAACCAAGCCTTTTACCAAATAAGCGACTCTCAAATGAAAATTTGGAGCGGTCCTGGATGATGTCAGCAAAACACGAACATTTTTTGAGCGAAAGTTCAATTTTAATCAATTTTAAGCCGAATTAATTTCTGAAAACTTCCAGGTTTTGTTAAATCATGATTACGCACACACTGTGAAAATTTGAAGCGATTTTGACCGTAAAAAGTTGCGTTTTTCGAAAAAGAAAGGTGTAGAAGCAAGAAAAAATGATGAAAACGAGCTGTATATGCGAGATCTCCTCCTCCTTGGCTCTGATACCAATTGTAGGACCGGTTTTGACACCGTTCGATTGCGTAACGAACGTTTCACGTGCGGAATCCGTGAACGAACGTGACCGAACACACGATAACGTACTTCTAATGTGATTCCATTGCTAAATTTGACAAGAACAATACAAGAATCACAAATCTACAACTTTCTCTCTCTACTTTCTCTCTCTAGAAAGTCTTCTCCAAGTCTTCTCCAAAAGTCTATCTCCAAATCTCTAACTAAAATCATGACATACCTCCTATTTATATGGTCAAGGTAACTAAATGAAAGTTCACACTAATTACAAGTTTGCCACCTTGCCATTTCTAACTAAATATGACATAATGTGCTAGATTTCTTCCGGCTTCTCACTACGACTCGGATTGACGAAGGCGATAGACAAAATATGCATCAACAAACCTTGTAAAATGTTTTCTTTTATAAGTCATTTGAAAAGCGATAATAAAATCAGATGATATGTAAAAGAATAATGTGTGGTTAAATGAATAACTGTCACGACCCCCGACCCCATCTGGCCGGAATCGGTGCCGTGAACAGTCCAGTGGTACCGGTGATTATTTTGAAAAACATTGCAGCGGAAATTTCATCAGGACCGTGAGTTAGGAAAAATATCAAAGTTTAGAAACACCGGATTTTATTTCAAAAGATGGAATAAACTCCATGTTTTACAAAGGTAGCTTTTAATAAAACAATATTTCTTAATTTGAAAATATGCCACTTCTTGAAGTCCTTCAGTGTCGGATCCAATCCTTACTCCAATCTATTGTAATTACCTGAAACGCGTTTTAAAAAGATTTTGTCAGCAGGGAAATACTGAGTGAATTATTCATTTTACTGAAAATGACACGTTTTATGATTATTCACAATGTTAAGATCTTTTACGCATGTTTCTGATATCAACCAACTACCCACAGTATTTGTCACTCGACCGAATCTGTGACAGTGGTCATATCACCATTGGCTGCCCCAATGAATGACGTAAATCAATTAAATTAGGTTCGCCCACCTAAAATGATTTAAACTGTAATATTGTGCACAATACCCCACATACTGGCTGTAATTTGGTGATTACATCAACTTAATCACTGGTATTATAATCTCGGAAAATGAATTTGGAGTATTGTAAAATAGTTAATAACTCACAAACGGTGAGAAAAGAATTTACAAAAGAGGAATAACTCACTAATCATCATGCAGGATTGAGTTAACAAACTTCTTGATTCTACTTTTCCCGATAATTAAGCATGTACTTTATTATTCTGGATCTTCTGATGATTTAATAGTTTGTTTGATTGTAAGGGTGTAGTTGGGAGTGTTTTTGGTGGTTTAACAGAATAGAATACGTATTGGTGCAAAACCCAAATCAAACCTTTAACGGTAGTCATGAGATTCGAACCTTAACGAATTTCACAAAAACCGGGTTAATGATTAATACAGCACTTACGATAATTTCCCGAGATCAAATTCTCACAATGAATGACCAAGTGCAATACTTCAATTCATTTATCAAAATGACAAACGACAAAGTATAGTACTTCAACTCGTATATCGAATTATCGACAACGACAAAGTACAATGCTTCGGCTCATTTATCGGATTACCGACAAACGATAAAGCATAGCCCAATATGGGCGGCACTTAGACATTCTTTGGACATATTGAGCCCGGAAATGAATCGTAATAGCGATCGAGTAATTACCCCGATTGCGGCAGAATTTCGAGATTATGTGGGTTTTTGTAGTATTTCAACGATATCTCGTTGCCTGAATCGAATTTGCTCGTCGAACCAACGCAGGAAATCAAGTGCCAAACTCCTCTATTTATACTGGAAAAACGGCGCGCTCGCGTGTCACGACAGGGAAACCTGGTCCTGGCGCGTGGCGCGAGAGGTCACTTTTAATATGAGGTAGCCACGCGTCCCAGTAGCTTGGGTGAGTCGACGGTTCGAGAAAATTCGATTTCTATCAAAAACTGTTTAGATAATACTAACTAGGAAATACCCCCCCTGAGTTTTAGGGGCCCTGATCCTGATTCCGATTGTTCTGAAAATTTTAGGGTTCATGCAGTATCACTTGGGGGTCTCAATTAGGGTTTCCTATTGGACAAAATATAATAAGAAATAATAGTTTTGGTGAGAGTTGTTACATCCTCCCCACCTTAATAAAAATCTCGTCCTCGAGATTTGGACTAGGATATTTTCTTGAGTTATGTTTCTTCTTCTAATTAAGAGAAACAATGTATCGTGGAATGGAATCAAAAGATATTTTGAGGGGTATGAAAATTTAAAATTAAAAATGATTTATAGAAACAATTGGATTCAATATTCGAAATGAACTTACTTTGATCAATTGAGGGAGATTTTGAATGGATAGATCTTTATTTGTGAATGGAAGTATGGAAAATGATTTGTTAATGATTATCCAAAAATCAATATCGTTTACTTAAATGGTACTGGACAACAGGATTTAGTGTATTGTAATCTGAGTACATAATTGTACCAAGAATATGACAAATCAAACGAATGACTCATGAATAAGGTTTAACACAGGTTACAGCTTTATTCGGATGCTACAAAGTGTTTGTAATGATTGAAAGAATTCAATAATGATGACCTAATAAATTCACCGTTTTTGAAATTGTGAGTTTCAAGGAAGCGAATCTAGATATTTCAAAAGATGAAATGTTCAAACAAATGAGATGAAATGGTATAGTTTTTTTTTTTTTTTTTTTTTTTTTTTTTTCAAGGTGATTGGGTTTAAGCCAAAAGATATATGATCTATAGATCTTTAAAATGAATGTGAAGAACTTTTTGGAATTAGTAAAATTCTTTGTCAGAAGAAAACTTACCTTGATTGGTACCTAAGGAAGACTTAAGGTTGACCAATTAAAAATGAAATGAAACCATGAAAATGATTCGGCAAATATTGAATTATGATATGAGAAAATCAATGTGCTGAGATGGGTGATTTGTAAGAATACATGAAAAGACAATAAAGATAGAGTATTTTTGTCTTAATACAAAATTGTATTCAGATGATTTTAATCAAAATGTTTGATTTAAAGATAGGTGATATTTTGGTTTACTAAATACCTTTTCCTTTTATGTTATCATAAAGTAGAATAATAAATAAATATAGATAGGTTTAAAATATCAAAACCCGTAATAATAATAATAATATATGTTTTATAAATAGGTTTACCCAATATCGTGGAACTCATGATTATTATTTTTAAAATCAAGTATGTTTACTATAAGATTAGGGTATCATGAAAGTAGAATAATAAATGTTTATTTTAATATCGAGCATACTTAAATATTGGCTTGCGTAAATGACATTTGATATTTTAATATGTACATATTATAAAGGAATAGTTCTATAAGTATTTAATAGTTGTGAAATATTAACCAAAAGTTTATTTATAACATGTCTTGCTTATGAATATTTAGGCGATTATTTAGATAATTTTATTCGTCTCTTTATTTGTTTTATGAAAATATGTTTTCTCTTCACAGTACGAAGTATATATATATATATATATATATATTTCTATAAAAATATTTATATATATAATTGAAATTTACTAAATAAGTATGATGACTTAATTTATATTAAATAGTTATTATCATTGTTGGATATTGGTTAGTACTGCCTTGTTTAAGCATAGGTGATCAGTCCATGCCTAACTAAGGCTAGGCTATCCAATACCCGTCTTTGACAATAACCCTAGTATTTTAAAATAATACTAATACTATCACTATTAATATTATTACTAATAATAAAATTAATATAAATTACCAATAATAAATAACTAAGTAAAACTAAAATGAGAGTATACCTCAAACATAATTTTATATGTAAAATATAAATTCTGCACCTCAATGGTTTTAACAAGAATTTTAAATATAGTAATACTATATTATAAATTAGGTAATTACTTTTGTAAGTTTCCATATAAAATAAATAAAATTTATATTTTAAATTTATATAATGTTTTTCGATCAATGATGATAATAAATATCACGAAAGGCTCGATTGATGCTGTAAGAACTATTTAAGAGATACACGGAAATAGGACATGAAATGGGGTATCCTTATCTTAACACATAATTGTGTTAAGATTGTTTGTATAGAATAAATCAACAAAGCGGATTCAAAATAAGTAAATAACTAAATAATTAATCCGAGATTAGCGCAAGCTTCAGATTTTGTGAAAACGTCACCACAAGGTGATCGTGATTTAAAGAAAATGATTCAATGAAGTTGAAGACCAAGAAAGCATGTTATGGTTCAAGAGAATTGAAGTGCTTGTTGGGATTATTTTGAATATGATGGTTGCAGTTCATCATATGGGACTTTGAATGGAATATGTATTGAGAGCAAGTTAACTGATTTTGAATAAACCGAGTTTGAATAAGAAAGTTCGACATGATCACAACAAAACCATGTATACTTTTCAAAAGAAACTCGAGGTTTTTTTTTTTTTTTCCGAGAGACTCATTGCTTCGATATTAGAGAGTTATTGCTTTGTAAAAACGCGCTCCTATGGTTTTCATAACTCAAATGAACCATATGCGCAACAAACAGTGCATGTGTAACGTGTGGATTTACCAAGAAATGAAATAGATCAATATTTGCTACTATGAAAGAAATCCTCATGGTATGATGACTATTAGAGGAAGTAAAAACACGAAAGTCAATTCTTTATAGGCAGAAGTCAGAATTGTAACGAAAGAAATATAAGAGCTTTATCTGGAATTTCGTGTGATAACTATTGTTAAATGACATTATCAGAGAATGCCGAATGAAGTGAAATGGAATAGGGAATGTGCAAACTATATGACTTCTTTTGTAGTACTAATAATTATGACTCAGGTTAAACTATGTACCGATGTTTGTGAAATGTTGTTCCAACGTACCTCAGCGAGATTTTGATTGTTTGTAAGATCATGTGGCAAAATACCGCTTTTTGATTAGTAGTACTTTTACCGATGGAATTAATATTGGTGTCATTGTGCCTAATTTATATTTTTCAAAGGTCTTGCCTTGGAAGTTGTGTGTATGATAAACTTTGACGTCTGTGGACGTATAATTTAAGTTTTATGTGTTTTCTTGTGCATTAGCACAACTTGACATGCTTCTTACTTGCGTTCATAATTTATGGCGTTAATAATTTATGGTAACGTATTGGTAATTCTTATATTTTTGATGGTGTCCCAACTAAAAGGGGTTTCCATTTATTATTGTTGCTCGAGTTACGAGGTAGATGATCAAACGAAAGAATGTTTGACATCAAAATTAAAGATATATGCGAAAGATTCCTGATAAAGAAATCTATATACATATGCTTGTGTTTTATTCTTAATTGACTTTTGGAATTCCTTATAGATATACATATCTATATTATATATTTCACATGTTGTGATATACATACCTTTCATAGGGTTTAAAGGTATATAATAGATTCATATTTCCAAAAACCAGTCAGATATTTGGTCATGATACTATTTAGGGAAATCTTGTTACTGGTTTGACATACCATTTATCCCGTCTTATCCGGTTCGCGCCGGAGCGGTAATTTCAGTATATCCGGACAAGCTGGAGAGTCTGCTACTCTATACCCAGTTTTGCCGGAGAAAATTTTCTATTTCCCATAAATAGTATCTTTTCAAGATTTTTTAAAAGTGTCTCTTTTATTAGGACTTTTATCCAGAATCAAGGAAATTTGTATTTCCATAATATATCTTTATTCGTGACCAAGTAATACTAATAAACAAGAATAAGTAGCAATTAAATGCTATTGCCTGCTAGTTGTTATTCTTATTGAATAACAATTATACTTCTTTATACTCATATAAGTAATTTTATCTTTGAAGCTTATATTAAGACAAAATTCTTAAGTTCGAGTCTAAATATCATTCAGAGTGCTATCAAATAATATTAAGTTTCTAATTTTCCGTTTAAGCTTAGGTATTATTATAACACCTATTTGCATAAACAAGTGGCTTAGCTTATACTAAGGCATCTTTTCTTATGTTCAAGTCTAAATGCTATCAGATGTGCTACCAGTTAAGTTAATAGTAATATCCTAACTCTTTTATTTAAGCTTAACACTTATAGGCTTAAAGTAGTGGCTTAGCTCTGATACCACATTCTGTCACGACCCCCGACCCCATCTGGCCGGAATCGGTGCCGTGAACAGTCCAGTGGTACCGGTGATTATTTTGAAAAACATTGCAGCGGAAATTTCATCAGGACCGTGAGTTAGGAAAAATATCAGAGTTTAGAAACACCGGATTTTATTTCAAAAGATGGAATAAACTCCATGTTTTACAAAGGTAGCTTTTAATAAAACAATATTCCTTAATTTGAAAATAAGCCACTTCTTGAAGTCCTTCAGTGTCGGATCCAATCCTTACTCCAATCTATTGTAATTACCTGAAACGCGTTTTAAAAAGATTTTGTCAGCAGGGAAATACTGAGTGAATTATTCATTTTACTGAAAATGACACGTTTTATGATTATTCACAGTGTTAAGATCTTTTACGCATGTTTCTGATATCAACCAACTACCCACAGTATTTGTCACTCGACCGAATCTGTGACAGTGGTCATATCACCATTGGCTGCCCCAATGAATGACGTAAATCAATTAAATTAGGTTCGCCCACCTAAAATGATTTAAACTGTAATATTGTGCACAATACCCCACATACTGGCTGTAATTTGGTGATTACATCAACTTAATCACTGGTATTATAATCTCGGAAAATGAATTTGGAGTATTGTAAAATAGTTAATAACTCACAAACGGTGAGAAAAGAATTTACAAAAGAGGAATAACTCACTAATCATCATGCAGGATTGAGTTAACAAACTTCTTGATTCTACTTTTCCCGATAATTAAGCATGTACTTTATTATTCTGGATCTTCAGATGATTTAATAGTTTGTTTGATTGTAAGGGTGTAGTTGGGAGTGTTTTTGGTGGTTTAACAGAATAGAATACGTATTGGTGCAAAACCCAAATCAAACCTTTAACGGTAGTCATGAGATTCGAACCTTAACGAATTTCACAAAAACCGGGTTAATGATTAATACAGCAGTTACGATAATTTCCCGAGATCAAATTCTCACAATGAATGACCAAGTGCAATACTTCAACTCATTTATCAAAATGACAAACGACAAAGTATAGTACTTCAACTCGTATATCGAATTATCGACAACGACAAAGTACAATGCTTCGGCTCATTTATCGGATTACCGACAAACGATAAAGCATAGCCCAATATGGGCGGCACTTAGACATTCTTTGGACATATTGAGCCCGGAAATGAATCGTAATAGCGATCGAGTAATTACCCCGATTGGGGCAGAATTTCAAGATTATGTGGGTTTTTGTAGTATTTCGACGATATCTCGTTGCCTGAATCGAATTTGCTCGTCGAACCAACGCAGGAAATCAAGTGCCAAACTCCTCTATTTATACTGGAAAAACGGCGCGCTCGCGTGTCACGACAGGGAAACCTGGTCCTGGCGCGTGGCGCGAGAGGTCACTTTTAATATGAGGTAGCCACGCGTCCCAGTAGCTTGGGTGAGTCGACGGTTCGAGAAAATTCGATTTCTATCAAAAACTGTTTAGATAATACTAACTAGGAAATACCCCCCCTGAGTTTTAGGGGCCCTGATCCTGATTCCGATTGTTCTGAAAATTTTAGGGTTCATGCAGTATCACTTGGGGGTCTCAATTAGGGTTTCCTATTGGACAAAATATAATAAGAAATAATAGTTTTGGTGAGAGTTGTTACAATAACCAAGTAAAAATGACTTTGTATAAAATATGTTGTTTGTAAAACAATAATTCATGAAGATATGATACATGTGTAAAATGTACTATGTCTAACTTGAAATGATTTAAATAACGCTACGATATGTAATATCATAAAAGCACTTATATATAGGAAGTACCAGCGGTGTATCCACCATGCTTTTATCATATTACACACGCCTCGTTACTTAAATCACTTACCCAAAAAATTCCACCAAAAAAGGTCTTGTTAACACAATTGTCAAATGTTTATGTATAAACCATGTTTATTGTCAAATGTAAATCATATAATGTGTAAACAAATGTCATGTATGGCAAGTAAAAAGTGACTACTCAAACCATATGTAAAAATGCACAAAACAATGTGATTGAATAAATCAAAAGTTATGTTTTGTAAAATAATGTGTGCCTTACTGATACAAACATCTATGCGGTATTGTTTTAATGCATACATCCAAGCCTTGCGACTGTGGCGACAAACCCCTAACGAATTAAAGGTTTATCTAAAGCATGTATATCGAATTCGGTCATTCCTTCCACCCAAACAAACCTAGGATTTCAGGAATGGGAGTTGTCAATTCCTTTGGTACCACTACCTACTAACGAATGACGTGATCAATGTTAATGAATGTATTTTTGTCCCATTTAAACAAACCAAATGTCATACCAAAATGTAAGCATGTTTTATGAAAATAATGTACTGAGTATGCAACAAATGAACATACATAGCATGAAATGTAATGTAAAACAATGCACTAAGTATGCACTAATGGACATACATAGCGTGAAATGTAATGTGAAACAATGTACTAAGTATGCACTAAATGGACATACATAGCATAAAATGTAATGTAAAATAATGTACTAAGTATGCACTAAATGGACATACATAGCATAAAATGTAATGTAAAACAATGTACTAAGTATGCAATAAATGGACATACATAGCATAAAATGTAATGTAAAACAATGTACTATGTATGCACTAAATGAACATATATAGCAAAAACATAATGAAATCATGTACTATAAGTGTACTAATGAACATAATAAGCATGAGATATGGAATCATGAAAAGCACGAAAGTAACAAGTAGGCACATGTGTTCCACCCCAAAATGTTTGAAAAACGGTAAAAGAGGGGTCTATGTACTCACTTGAGGGTGCTTAGAAGTCTTGAACAACAACCAAGCAAAGCTAGAGGAATCACGGAATCAAACGGCACCTAATATAGGTAACTATGTTAATAACCGAACCTAAATTGGGAGATCAGATAGAATGAGGTTTCGTAAACCAAATGAGTATAGGAACTCATGTAATATGGTTTAAAAAAGCCTACATTCTAAAATGAAACCTATCCTAAGTGCTTATGACCCATTACGACCCGTTTAGGTAGCTTACGCTACTTTAACGCGTCGTTCGCGTAAAACGCGTTCGGACCGCCTAACTAGTCCTATGACAAGTATTATATGCCTTAACATGTCTAATAATGTTGCCTAATCAGTTTAGATGTCAAAATTTTGGTTACATATGCTTAAAATGAATTTATGCGTAAAAAGGGCATTTTGGTAATTTTCCTAAGGCATATAAACTACCTATCATACAACTAACTAAACGTAGTGACCATAAGGAATAACCTCGGAAGGTTATTCCCTATACAACTATGGTCACAAAATGTGTTTGGTCGAATCCTAATGATTGACCAAACGGGTCGGGTTCGAAAGTCTAAGCGGTTGTTTAGACCGCTTATCTTACGACCTTATATAAGCACTAATCTAAAAGTGACGAGTTAAACATGTTAAAACATGTTTAACGAAGTTTGAAAACAAGTTTGATATCAATACAAAGGGTTTTGATACCCAAGAGTAGTTTGGTTGCAAAATACGCACAAACGCGTATTCTGGCCGAAACTACGACTCGTCACTACGCTTAAATAGCGTGGTAATCAGTAGGTATAGTCACAAAGGACTATGACCATCGTGATTACGCTCACGTTGCAAAGTTCAAACGAACTTCGTGTTGACCGTTGACTGGTCAAAGTAGAAAGTCAAACACTGTTTGACTTTCGTGCTAAAAATGCATAAACGCACGAAAGAATACTTACAAGAGGTCCAAGCTAGGAAGGTTTGATCTAAAAATTCTTAGGTATGAAGCTTTGAGCTTCATCTTAGAGAAAATTCAGATCAATGTGGGTTGGAATGGAAGTGGGGGTGGGTATTTATAGAATTTCCAAGACCATTAAGATCGTTCCTCGATAAATGAGCATCAATCTGGACCATATATGTAATACCCACTGATTTGGAATACCATGGGCACCCAAAACAAGCCCCTAGATTGGTTAACATGAAGGGAACAGCTGGACCAAGCTGGAAACAAGTTTTTGCTGTTCTGACGGTCACTCATGCCCCGCGTACGAGCCTTCTAACTTTTACGCGGTCCGCGACCGCCCTGGATAACAGAAACAGTTTCACTATTTAGATGTTCAGTCCCTGCATGCTATAAACCTGTTTTTCGACACGTTTAAGGCCCGTTAAGCCATTTTCAAGGCTCTACAATGATGCCTAAGCATAGGGAACATGAAATATGCTTGAAAATATGTCGGATGTTGGTTCGTTTGGTCGTACGATCACGATATTCAGTTAATTACGACGAAACACGAACGGACGCGAAAAACGATCCAAATCACGCGACGAATGGAATTTTCTCATGCCAATCACTAAAATAAAATATTTTAATGATTACATAAATTTTGTATGTCCGGATATATTCAGAACGAAAGATATGCGCGAAAATGCAAACTTATGCACTTTTTGACGCTTTTAGTCCGTGTTGATCAAATAAGTTTATTTTTGCTCACCAAACACCTCTAAGCCTATTTCTAAGCTATATAAAGGATATTTAGGGCACGTTTAACTTATGATCATATTTCGGAATGTTCGTTACAATACGAATCGGCATGCTTTCGCAGTTTGTCAAAATAAGTCCATGTAAGCGAATAAACTTGATTTCGACACACCAAACCCTCCAAAACTTATTTCTAAGTTATGTAAAGGTTATTTAAGGTATGTTAAGTCCGTGTCACTATTCCGGAGTGTTTTTCGCGTTAAACTGATTACGTTTACGCATCAGTGCGCGTATAACTTTCAAGAAAGCGATTTAGAGCTCGAAATCGAACAAGAATTGATATGTGCAAATGACACACATATTTATACAAATCCCAAGTATGAAATACAATATTTCATTGGTTTGGTATTTGTTTGATGGCCGTGGAGTCACAGATGTCACATTGTGGTCGTCACCTAAGGATAAGTGACGGTATTTTTTTAAGATCTAAACACAAGAATCTTGTGTTAGGGTCCTAGGAAGGTTATAGACTAGGTCAAAGCATTACTAATAACCTAATTCCCTATAACCATGAGCTCTGGTACCAACTTTTCTGTCACACCCGACCGCGTAAAATAACAGATTGCGGCGGAATCGTCGGGGAGTGTTGTAACAGAATCATTGTTTCCTCACACGCGGAAATTTGAAGTTTTGTTTTATTTAAAGATTAACCATTTACATTGTCTTGAAAATTAAACAAACAAGTTAAACATAGTCTATCATTGTTATTAAGTCACTAAGGCTCGTCCAGTCCTAAGTGAGCATGCATCCTAGCAATCAACATCATTCAACAATACCTGAAACATATGTAAAAACAAAGTCAGCAAAGAAATGCTGGCGAGCACATAGGTTTTATGAGAGTGTCGGATTCATGGCTAGTTTACATGTTGCAATACCTCATTAGACTACAAGAGTCAAAAGTTAAAAACCTTGTTTTGAAAAGTATAGTACTGCAACCTAATTAACCAACTCAAATCAAGTTGGTTATAATTTATAAAATCTCGTAGTCATGATTCTTAACCCAAAACTTTTATTTAAGAAACCAAATTGTAAATCATCACGTTAACAAAACTCGTATGGTTTATATTATTTAGAAAACATCGTTATGTGACATCGTTTCAAAATCGTTTGCCCAAGTGAACTAAATAATGCCACGGAATGTAATATGATAAAAACACTTATATATAAGAAGTACCAGTGGCGTATCTACCATGCTTTTATCATATCACACCCGTCCCATTATCTAATCACAACCCAAAAACCAATCGTATACCCAAATCGTTTAACTCGTTAAAATCGCTTCAATCGTTTAAATCATTCTCGTTTTAATTATGAAAACTACTTTTGGTCATCTCGCTAATAACATCCAAACCTACTTAAAATGAATTTATGCATAAAAAGGGCATTTTGGTCATTTTCCTAAGGCATATAAATTACCTATCATACAACTAACTAAACGAAGTGACCATAAGGTATAACCTCAGAAGGTTATTCCCTATACAACTTTGGTCACATAATATGTTTGGTCGGATCCTAATGATCGACCAAACGGGTCGGGTTCGAAAGTCTAAACGGTTGTTTAGACCGCTTATCTTACGACCCTATATAAGCACTAAACTAAAAGTGACGAGCTAAACATGTTAAAACATGTTTAACGAAGTTAGAAAACAAGTTTGATATCAAAACAAAGGGTTTTGATACCCAAGAATAGTTTGGTTGCAAAATACGCATAAACGCGTATTTTGACCGAAACTATGACTCGTCACTATGCCTAATCAACGTGGTAATCAGTAGGTATAGTCACAAGGGACTATACCCATCGTGATTACGTTCACGTTGCGAAGTTCAAACGAACTTCGTGTTGACCATTGACTGGTCAAAGCAGAAAGTCAAACACAGTTTGACTTTCGTGCTTAAAAACGCATAAAAGAGCATGAAAGAAACTTACAAATTACGCGAAAATTCCACTCACTAAAATACGCGAAAACACAGTTTGACTTTCGTGCTTAAAAACGCATAAAAGAGCACGAAAGAAACTTACAAATTACGCGAAAGTTCCATTCGACACACCAAACCCTCTAAAACTTATTTCTAAGTTGTGTAAAGATTATTTAAGGTATGTTAAGCCTATGCCACTATTCCGGAGTGTTTTTCGGGTTAAACTGATTACATTCACGCATTAGTTCGCGTATAACCTTCCAGAATGCGATTTAAAGCTCGAAATCGAACAAGAATTGATATGTGCAAATGATACACATATTTATACAAATCCCAAGTATGAAACACAATATTTCATTGATTTGGTATTTTTTTGATGGTCGCAGAGGCGCAGATGTCACACAATTGAAGTAAGCAGTCTTAGGGTAATCACAATTATTTGATCGAGTTCAATAATCATGCCTATGTGATTGTCACAATTTAAACGCGTAATTGATGTGACTTTGAATCTAAAACCTGGAGGAACCATTGTTTCTCCAACCGTTTACAACTTTGTTTTTTGTAATTCATAGTTTAATCCACTCTCAAACAATTAAAGTTTATATTTTTGTAATTAGTATTAGTTCTTAATTCATAACGCTTTCCACAATACTCCTTTGGTTCGATGCCCTGCTTTTCCTATCTATTTAGGTTAACTAGGTTTTTTTATTGAAACTCACGACAGTCATTAATGGGGAGTTAACTAAAACAAGCTATGGATTAACAAGAGGTGTGTGTGCGTGTGCTAATGACTTTAGGAAAGAAAGTATTTATTGAAAGTGAGTGAAGTGTGCGTGTCGCCGCTAGCGCATGTCATGTAATTTTTCTACTTAACCCTTAAAAACTAACCAACTATCTTGTGTTGGCGCTAACGTGGAACGTTTCAGTTTTCTATGTCCATGTAGAGTCAAAAGTTGTTAATTACTCAAAAGGGGGTTAATGGTTTTGGTGTGGGACTTTGGGTTGGTAAGCTTTTACCAACGCGTAGCGATAAGATCAAAGTGCGGAGGACTTGGTTTATATAAAAATAACTACCTTTAGGGAATTGACGCCTCACCAAGGGAACCATAGTCATAAGTAATATAAACCCCTTAAACTATTTTCTTAACTAATACGAAACCATAATGGTATATGGTTTCCCTGCTGATTCGGCAATATATTTGTGGTTTGATTGGACCTTGTGTGGCGTCACCCTGCTTATTCAAAGCAATATGGTCGAGTGTGTGAGGGTCGCTAATATAGAACACCACAACTTTATGGGTTAATAGAATACAACTTCTCGTCTTGTAATCGGGCTCTTTTTATCCATTGTAAGTTTTCATTGACAAATCATCTGGAGGTAAACATATCCCAAACATCCATTTTCATTGATTACAAAACTACTTATTTTACTCTTCATTTTATTTTATGAACCACTTTTTACCATTTAATTTTGGTTAAACTAGACATTGATGAAGACTCGGTACTAAAAGATGTGGTATCCTTGGATGATATCGGTATCTTGCGGTCACTATATTACACAAACGATGGGTGCACATGCCCAACATGAAGTGTAGTGTACGTGATGGTATTTTATCGTTTTTTTAATATTAGAACTTGAACCAGTGTATAAAACGGCTAAAAATATACCAGATTTATTTGCACACCCGCTCACATTATATTGTCTTTTTAGTTTTATTTTATTTTATCAACAAACGCCCACACCTTATTATACAACTAAACAATGATATGTATACTTGCCTTATTACATGTAGTTGTCTATTAAAATGAAAACATTTTTTATAAATTCAAAATGAGATTTTGTGCAAGAAAACCGCATAAAAATGTACACACTTTGCACACATCACAAGTAATATTTCTTATATATTGTAAAATTAGGCATTCAATGTTTGTCATTTATATCTCGCGTATACGAATCAACGGCTAATAAGTAATCATCACTATTTCATCTAACCATTAAGATCACTGAATTCATGATCCATGTCTTTCCCTATCAACCAGTAAGATCATTTTAAATGGCCTATATATACACATAAGATATAGTTTCGTTTCAAAAATCCAAGTATTTTATTTCCCTTTTCGTAAACCCTAGTTCTTTCTTGAAGTTCTTTCTAATAATCCATCTGAAAATGGCACCCGGTGCATTGATCTTCAAGCATGCATTATCTAAAAATAAGTTAAAGTATGAGGAGAATCCCTCAAAGGGAAAATTGAAAATGCAGATGGAGAAACAATGAAAGAAGAGTAAGAAGTCGTATGAGACTTACAAACCATACATCTCCAAGTTATTAAAGAAAGTACACAGTGGCAGCATTGGGATCTCCAACAAGGCAATGGTGATCATGAATTCGTTCATCAACGATATGAGTGAGAAAATTTTTCTTGAAGCTTCTAAACTTGCAAGGATATCCAAGAAAAGCACAATATCTCGTAGAGAAATCGAGTATGCTGTAAAACTTGTGCTTCCTGGAAAACTGGCTAAGCACGCTTTGGGTTGCGGCACCAAGCGACAGAGATCTTTACAAGTATTTAGATTTATTATGCTTAGTTTTATGTACATGGTTGTTGTAATAATCCTTGAATCAAACTAAATAAAGCCATGACTTTTGGCTATGTTAAAATTAAGTAAATGCAATGAAATAAATACCAAATTTTATATCCTTTGAATTCTTTGAACCAATACAAAGCCTATTTTGATGAGGTTACTAACAATTTTCCAAATTATAAGAAAACTAAAAGTAAAATCCACTAATAGTTAGAAGTAAAAAAGCAAGTGTGGATATATTAGACAACAAAAAATGAATTGATAAACTACGAGAGATGATGAATGTTGAAGCCATAAAAGTGAAGTACTAATTGTGTCAAACATTAAATTGTAACACCCCAAAAATGTTTATTAGACATAAGTTAAAAATTTATTTAAAACTTAACTTGGTTAATGGAACATGATGCAAATATTAAGTAATAAATGGGTAGTGTTTAAATTAAATAGGTGAATGAACTTGAGGGACCAAAGATGAAATATGCCATAAACTAAATAACAAAAAGAATAAAAGATCAAAAAACCCACACACAGTGTGTGTGTTGGGTCTGGTCGATCGAATAGGAGCCAGGGGAGGTGAAACCCTAGTTTCATCAACTCCATCAATTTCAATAGGAATTTCAAGGAAATCGAAAGCACAAACAGTAAGTTGTAAGCTCCTAACTTGTTCATTGAAGGGGGTAAGTTCAATTTCATGATTTGGTAAATTGTAGGAAGTGGGTTTTAACCCAATCATGAGTGCATGGCATGAAAATCATGAAATTAAGTTAGTATTATGAAATTGGATCAGAATAATGGTTGATTTTTAGCACTTTGATTGTTTTATAGCAAAAACCAATTTGATGAAAAGTTAGTATGAGTAGGATGATCAAGTATTGATATGTATGTGTATTATTAACGAATAACCTTGTTTATGATACATGAATGATGAATAAAATTGATGTAAGATGAAATAATTATGTAAAATAGAATGATTGTAAATGTCGTGTGAAGATGAACTAGTAGAGATGTGCTTTATATACTTATACCTTATGCCTTAAATATGATGCCTACCAAGTGTTTGATTAAATGCTTAAGAGATGAATATATGTGTAACATGGGAAATGACAGAATGAATTTGATAGACTAAACGAGTGAACGAATGTGTTAATGTAGGCGTGAAGGAAGAAGGTAGGAAAACGAAAGGCGCACAAGATCGAGGTATGTTCCATTGTGCATACAAATTTTACTTTTATATTCTAATGTTCGCAATATACAAATCTTAGTTACTTTTGTTTACGGTGATTAATAAGTAAATAGCCAATATTTTGTGGATTGAGTTATGAATATAAAGGTTATAATAAGTTATGTAAATTGACCGGTTCGTATTGAACAAGTCAAGTGAAAAAGAAATATTCGACCCGTTATGTACGGGTGGTTATGAATGAAAGTACGAATGTTGAATGGATGATATTCAATCCGTTATACGGGTTGAATGTATGTGGTATGTCGAAGTAAATAATTCGATGTTAACGGATTACGAATGGTAGGACTTATCTCATTTATAAGAGTGTATGCTTGACCCGTTTAACGGGTAGGTGAATGCAAAAGTGGAAGGAAAACATATAAAGGAATGAAATTAGAGATTTTTAGATTAAAAGTAAAATAGTTAATGAGACTAATTTCTTAAGTTTTGTTGTTTAAATTTAGGTAAATCCTCAACTTAGACGGCTCGGCGACATGGAGCGAACACACATATGAAGCTTGCATAAATGCGCTTCCGCTACTTATAGTATCAATGTTTATGGTCAAAAAGTGTTTTGTTATAACTAGTTTTGGCTTAGTAGCTAAGCTTTCGAAATTTAACTTGTTGGATCTTTTAAAATTTTCTTGACGTTGGTAGTTATCTTAAAAATCAATGCAATGCTTTTGTTTAGTCTTTGTAGGTGTCCAAGGTCCACTTGATTTTGAGTTGTAAAAACAGGGATATGTTTATCATACGAATGGGTCATGTCGAATTTTCTAAAATAATTGGTTATACTTATCTAAGACTTAAAAATAATGAACGGGGCCTTATAAGTTGGTATCAGAGCCTAGGTTTGAGGGATTCGAACACGATAGAGTGCTTGAACTCAAACCGAAAGCTCAAAGGAAGGTGTGTTCGTTCCGGAGCGCTGTGCAAGTAAGTAAATTGTAAATTCGATTACATTCGTAGCTAAGGTAAAAAGGAAAAATTTTAGGAAACTATTTACAATTGAGTTTTAAAGCATATGATAATGTTATACGGGTCCATATTTAAATTTCGGACACGTAGGAAAAAGAATCGAGTAAAACGGATTAGTAAAACTAGAGATATGGAGTTTTAAAGATAGTATTTTGAGAAAAGGCTAGAGCTGGGCATCTGCAGCAACTCAAATCGAACCCCCTGTGAAAAAGAGGGTGTCGCGTTGCGCGACACCAAACCAAGCTCACCGTCGCGTCGCGCGACATCTGTCGCGGCCCGCGATAGCTAAAGTGCTATCCGTCGCGGCCCGCGAGGACCGCTAATGCTGGCGACTTTTCTTTATTCTGTTTGTTTGGAATACGAGACTTGTTTTAAACGGATTTTCAAGCCTCGTAATCAATGTTTAAAGGAAGTTTTGATATTAAGAAAGACGAGGGAAAGTATACATATTATGAAAAGATGATAATGTATAAGTATGCCTTGTAAATTGAATGTAATATGGTAACGTGAGTTCAAATATGATGAAGTAAAAGTATGAAGGGAACTCCAAATTAATAGGATGAACGTTTTATGTAGATGGCGGATACAGGAAATGTGGACAATGCTGAAGTAGCACGACAGGAATTCGATAATAAAGTCATGGAAGCGGCAGAAAAGGTGATACATGCTAACCTTCCCAAGTTAGCTCAAGAAGTCGAAAGTCGTGTCTTAGGGGTGGTAGATGCTATAATGACTAGTAAAATTGAGGAGTTAAAACAAATGATTGAGGGGTCTAAAAGTAAGGGCAAGGAACGAAGGTGCACGTACAAGGATTTCATTTCTTGCAACCCCGCAACATACGATGGAAAGATTGATCCGATAGCATGTCAACGATGGCTCTCAAACATAGAGGCAGTGTTCATACGAAGTCGATGTGATAAGGAAGACCAAGTGATGTTCGCTACTGGGCAACTCACCTTTCAAGCAAAAGATTGGTGAGACACGTATTGCAAAGAAATAGGTGAGGATAAGCTTCAAGCGATGACTTGGCAGGAATTCAAGGAGCTTTTTATGAGATATCATTGCCCTCAGTCAGCCATTGATAAAATACAGGAGGAATTCCTACACCTCCGACAGAAAAACGAAACAATCAACGAGATTACAAACACCTTTCTGGATAAGATGAAGTTCTGTGGAGATTATGCAAAGACAGAAAGAATGAAAATCAATCGTTATTATGGCATACTAAAGGTAGAATATAGGGAGTTTATCACTCCCTCAAAATGTGAAACTCTTGACGAGCTTATCAATCTGGCTCGGGATAGAGAACTTGAACTCAAAAGACAAGAGGAGCGTGGTTAAAAGAGGTCGGCAGAAAAGGGACCAATTCAAGTCCGTCTAAGAAGGCGAAGTTTCAAGAGCATGGTAGGAAGGATAAGTCAAAGGGCGGTATTACTCCTTGCAAGACATGTGGAAAACTTCATACTGGGGAGTGCCTTTTAGGCAAGAAGGGGTGTTATAAATGTGGTGAGGAGGGACATCCATCCTACAAATGCCCCAACAACCTGAAGACTTGTTTTAATTGTTTTCAAAAGGGGCATATTAAATCGGAGTGCCCTAAACTTCAGCAAGGATCAAAGAAAGAGGAGAAGAAGGAAGAGGGTTCTAGGGCGAAAGGGAGGATGTTCCAAATCACATCCGAAGAAGCTAAGGTTCATCCGAATGTAGTTTCAGGTATCTTTTTATTAAACTCTATGCCAATTTATGTTTTGTTCAATACCGGAGCTACCATGTCGTTTATTTCAATTGAAATAGTAAATCATCCCTCGTTTAAGATTGAACAAATGTCGGTACCCTTAGAGGTAGAAATAGCCGATAGTAAGAACTATTTGTTACACGAGATTTGTAGAAATTGCAAGTTCACTATAGAGGATGAAGAATTTGATGTCGACCTCATACCTATGGTTTTGGGGGAATTTAAAATGATAGTGGGTATGGATTGGATGGCCCGATACCATGCAGAGATTAATTGTGAGACTAAAACAATACTTGTTCAATCTCCAAGTGGAAAGCGATTAAGCATACAAGGCGAGAGAAATGTGGAAGTGAAACTCTGTACCCTCGTTCAAGCCGTTAAGTATGTACTTAACGGGAGTAGGGCATACCTAGCTTACGTAGTAGATGCTCAACAAGGTTCCCTGAAGCTTGAAATGTTAAAATTGTGAACGAATTTCCAGACATATTTCCAGAGGAATTACCAGGACTCCCTCCCGAACGTGAAGTAGAGTTTCGCATCGATCTAAATCCGGGTGCAAAACCGGTAGCTAAAGCTCCATATAGGCTGGCCCCCACCGAGATGCGGGAGTTAATGACGCAATTGAAAGATCTACTCGACAAGGGCTTCATACGCCCAAGTGTGTCACCTTGGGGAGCACCCGTCCTATTTGTGAAGAAGAAGGATGGGACGATGCGCATGTGCATCGATTACAGAGAACTGAATAAACTAACAGTGAGGAACCGTTACCCATTGCCCAGAATTGACGATCTTTTTGATCAATTACAAGGGGTAAGTTAGTTCTCAAAGATAGACATGCGTTCGGGATATCACTAAGTCAGAGTGCGAGAAGAAGATATATAAAAAACTGCCTTTAGAACACGATATGGACATTACGAATTTTTAGTTATGTCTTTTGGGTTGACAAACGCGCCAGCCGCGTTTATGGATCTTATGAACCAGGTATGCCGACCCATGTTGGACAAATCTGTGATCGTATTTATAGATGACATTTTGATCTATTCGCGAAGCGAGGCCGAACATGCAAGACACCTACGAGAAGTACTTGAAACACTCCGTAAGGAGAAACTCTATGCAAAATTCTAAAGTGTGCCTTTTGGCTCAGAGAGGTGCAGTTTCTCGGCCACATAATAAACTCGAAAGGTGTCTTGGTTGATCCATCGAAGATTGAGGCGGTAATGAAGTGGGTTTCCCCAAAAACTCCAACTGAAGTAAGAAGCTTTCT
Source organism: Helianthus annuus (assembly GCF_002127325.2). Classification (NCBI taxonomy): domain Eukaryota; kingdom Viridiplantae; phylum Streptophyta; class Magnoliopsida; order Asterales; family Asteraceae; genus Helianthus; species Helianthus annuus. The sequence continues at coordinate 62,596,697 of NC_035440.2, read as the reverse complement.
AGGCCTTGCTGGCTATTATAGAAGGTTTATACAAGACTTTTCAAGAATAGCGTTGCCTTTAACGAATTTGACGCGAAAGAAAGAGAAGTTTGTGTGGGGAAAGGATCAAGAAGAAGCCTTTCGAGTATTAAAAGAAAAGTTGTCTAGTTCTCCGGTTTTAACGCTCCCAGACGGAACGGAAGATTTGGTTGTCTATTCGGATGCTTCACATCAAGGTTTAGGATGTGTTTTAATGCAAAAAGGGAAGATTATCGCGTATGCATCGAGACAACTTAAACCTCATGAAGGAAACTACCCAACTCACGACTTAGAGTTGGCGGCAGTAGTTTTCGCCTTAAAAATCTGGAGGCACTATCTTTACGGTTCAAAATGTACAATCTACTCGGATCACAAAAGCCTCAAATATTTCTTCGAGCAGAAAGACTTAAACATGAGGCAGCGGATATGGTTAGAACTTATCAAAGATTATGATTGTGATATCCTTTATCACCCGGGGAAGGCGAATGTCGTGGCAGATGCGTTAAGCCAAAGGGAGTATCCACCTCCGATTCAGGTGAAATCTATGAAGATGATAGTTACACCACGCTTACTAGAAATGATACGAGATTCCCAAATAAAGTCTCTTGAAGCGGGAGAACCAAAGAAAGAATGAATGAAAGGTATAGCCGAAAAGTTGGAAGAAAACTCGATCGGGCTCAAAACGAGATTTGGTCGAATCTGGATACCGTGGTTTTGTGAAGTCAAGACCGCGTTACTCGAGTAAGCTCATAAGTCACGGTATTCAATTCATCCACGGGAAACAAAAATGTATCGAGACTTGAAGACAATTTATTGGTGGCCGGGTATGAAACGCGATATTGTTAAGTATGTCGCGAAATGCTTAACATGCTCCCAAGTGAAGGCAGAACATCAGAAACCATACAGAGAGTTACAACCTTTGGAAATTCCGATTTGGAAGTGGGAGGAGATAACTATGGATCTGGTAACCAAGCTTCCTAAGACGAAAAAGGGGCACGACACAATATGGGTAATCGTAGACCGACTCACAAAAAGTGCCCACTTTTTACCTATTCGAGAGGCTTACTCTTCGGAAAGAATGGCGGAAGTTTACATGAACGAGATAATTTCTCGACACGGGGTGCCTGTATCAATCGTCTCAGATCGGGATACGAGATTCACCTCTCGTTATTGGCAAAAGTTTAATGAAAGTATGGGCACGAAGCTACACATAAGCACCGCCTATCACCCTCAGACTGACGGTCAGTCGGAACGAACCATCCAAACGCTTGTTGATATGTTAAGAGCTTATGTGTTGGATTTTGGGGGAAATTGGGGTGACCATTACCACTAGTGGAATTTTCTTATAACAATAGTTACCATAGCGGTATCCAAATGGCTCCTTATGAATTATTGTACGGGAGGAAATGTAGAACACCCGTATGTTGGGGAGAAGTAGGGCAAAGGGAGCTTGCGCCAAATGATATAATAGCAATGACTAATGAAAAGATTGACTTGACTAGAGCTCGACTGAAAGCGGCCCAGGATCGTCAAAAGTCCTATGCGGATAAAAGAAGGCGTCCTATTGAATTTCAAGTTGGGGATTTTGTTTTGCTAAAAGTATCCACATGGAAAGGCGTAATCCGTTTTCGTAAACGGGGTAAATTAGGTCCTCGTTATATTGGACCGTTTAAAATTCTGGCTCGAGTCGGAAGGGTAGCATATCGTTTAGAATTGTCGTCTACACTAGATGGGATTCATAATACCTTCCATGTATCACAATTGAGAAAGTGCCTTGCGGATGAATCGGCGTTCGTGCCTCTTGATGACATTGAATTAGATGAGAGATTAACTTATATCGAGAGACCGATAGCCATAAAAGATATCAAAGTAAAGAATCTTCGCAATAAGGCCATTAGACAAGTTTTGGTTCAATGGCAACACCGGAAGGGTTCAGAACTTACATGGGAATCGGAAGATGAGATGCGGAAGCACTACCCTTCTATATTTGGTACGTAAACATAAATCTGTTATGTGTCCAGGTTTCAGGGACGAAACCTCTTTTAAGGGGGGTAGACTTGTAACACCCCAAAAATGTTTATTAGACATAAGTTAAAAATTTATTTAAAACTTAACTTGGTTAATGGAGCATGATGAAAATATTAAGTAATAAATAGGTAGTGTTTAAATTAAATAGGTGAATGAACTTGCGGGACCAAAGATGAAATATGCCATAAACTAAATAACAAAAAGAATAAAAGATCAAAAAACCCACACACAGTGTGTGTGTTGGGTCTGGTCGATCGAACAGGAGCCAGGGAGGTGAAACCCTAGTTTCATCAACTCCATCAATTTCAATAGGAATTTCAAGGAAATCGAAAGCACAAACAGTAATTTGCAAGCTCCTAACTTGTTCATTGAAGGGGGTAAGTTCAGTTTCATGATTTGATAAATTGTAGGAAGTGGGTTTTAACCCAATCATGAGTGCATGACATGAAAATCGTGAAATTAAGTTAGTATTACAAAATAGTATCAGAATAATAGTTGATTTTTAGCACTTTGATTGTTTTATAGCAAAACCCCATTTGATGAAAAGTTAGTATGAGTAGGATGATCAAGTATTGATATGTATGTGAATTATTAACGAATAACCTTGTTCATGATACATGACTGATGAATAAAATTGATGTAGGATGAAATAATTATGTAAAATAGAATGATTGTAAATGTCGTGTGAAGATGAACTAGTGGAGATGTGTTTTATATACTTGTACCTTATGCCTTAAATATGATGCCTACCAAGTGTTTGATTAAATGCTTAAGAGATGAATATATGTGTAACATGGGAAATGATAGAATGAATTTGATAGACTAAATGAGTGAACGAATGTGTTAATGTAGGCGTGAAGGAAGAAGGTAGGAAAACGGAAGGCGCACAAGATCGAGGTATGTTCCATTGTGCATAGAAATTTTACTTTGATATTCTAATGTTCGCAATATACAAATCTTAGTTACTTTTGTTTACGGTGATTAATAAGTAAATAGCCAATCTTCTGTGGATTGAGTTATGAGTATAAAGGTTATGATAAGTTATGTAAATTGATCGGTTCGTATTGAATAAGTCAAGTGAAAAAGAATTATTCGACCCGTTATGTACAGGTGGTTATGAATGAAAGTACGAATGTTGAATGGATGGTATTCAATCCGTTATACGCGTTGAATGTATGTGGTATGTCGAAGTAAATAATCCGATGTTAACGGATTACGAATGGTAGGACTTATCTCATTTATGAGAGTGTATGCTTGACCCGTTTAACGGGTAGGTGAATGCAAAAGTGGAAGGAAAACATATAAAGGAATGAAACTAGAGATTTTTAGATTAAAAGTAAAATAGTTAATGAGACTAGTTTCATAAGTTTTGTTGTTTAAATGTAGGTAAATCCTCAACTTAGACGGCTTGGCGACATGGAGCGAACACACATATGAAGCTTGCCTAAATGCGCTTCCGCTACTTATAGTATCAATGTTTATGGTCAAAAAGTGTTTTGTTATAACTAGTTTTGGTTTAGTAGCTAACCTTTCGAATTTAACTTGTTGGATCTTTTAAAATTTTCTTGACGTTGGTAGTTCTCTTAAAAATCGATGCAATGGTTTTGTTTAGTCTTTGAAAGTGTTCAAGGTCCACTTGATTTTGAGTTGTAAAAATAGAGATATGTTTATCATACGAACGGGTGATGTCGAATTTTCTAAAATAATTGGTTATACTTATCTAAGACTCAAAAAATAATGAACGGGGTCTTATATAAATCTTTGGTGGGACTGCCAGTGATACTCTTTTATCCCATATTATGTCATCGAAGAGGTGTAGGAATAACAAGTGTTCCCAAATTCACTCATCCAATATTAGGAATGTTAGGTTGTCGCTGCCAATGATACTCACATATTTGATTCGTCATGCGTCTCCTTTTTACATGTCCAAATTATCAAAATCTTCCATCCCTTATTATATCTGATATGTCATGCCACCCTCAAATCTGATTAAAAAAAAAAACTTAATTTCTTATTCAGTCACATCAAATGTTGAAAATAAGCACATTAAACGATATAAAACATTTAAATTATAAAATTCATAAAAGAAAACAAAAAAAATTAAGAAGTTCTATTAAAATATACTAAGAGAAAACAAAATATAATGAGTGTTAAAAAACACAAAGACAAGACTAAAGAAAAAAGTTGTATAACAAAAACATACAACCATATTAAACCATAACCTACACAATTTTAGTATTTCAAAATCTAGTTTGTTAAATATTATAATATTTAAAATACAACATGACATTTAAAAAAATATAAAACTAATAAACTAATCAAGTTGATCACTTTAAACATGATTTAGTTAAATAATAAATTCTTTTACGAAATAATAAAAGAAAAAAATAGATCTAAAATATAAATATTAAATATACCACTATAGAACACAAAAGAATTTTTGGTAAAATAATAAAAGGAAATATACAAAAAAGAAAAGAAAGCTATGGTTAAAGTGTTGCTCCTCTTCAGGTTAAGGATAAGGATTGGAGCCATGTCAAAGACGGATTGGTATAGAAATTTGTTGTTCAAAAAAATAAAAATAGAAGGCAAAAAAGAAAAAAAAATTTAAAAGATGACGGAACCGATAGGGGACACGGAGGTTTCTTTGGTATTTCATCATGTGTAATACACGCATTATATATATATATATATATATATATATATATATATATATATATATATATATATATATATATATATATATATATATATATATATAGAATTGCGCTAAAATAAGAACCACCTCGAGTTGTAAGAACCGCGAGAACATTTTGATCCGGACCGAGGTGGACCAAATTTTTTTTTCATAAACGTAGATGCATGTATTATAAACACATTTGTAAAGAAAATTAAAAAAAAAATGTCGTGTGTGTAGTTTTGAGCACCACAAGTTTGTGTTTACGGTACCCGTAAATTTTCCGGTTAGATTTACGGTACCCGTAAACACAAACTTGTGGTGCTCAAAACTACACACACGACATTTTTTTTTTTTGAATTTTTTTTTTTACAAATGTGTTTATAATACACGCAACTACGTTTTTGAAAAAACATTTTGGTCCACCTCGCCCCGCACGGTATAGTTCTCACGGTTCTTACAACTCGAGGTGGTTCTCATTTTAGCGGTCCCCTAGATATATATATATATATATATATATATATATATATATATGATGCTCACATATTTGATTCGCCATAGGTCTCCTTTTTACATGCTCAAATTATCAAAATCTTCCATCCCTTATTATATCTGATATGTCATGCCACCTTCAAATTTGATTTAAAAAAAAAACTTAATTTCTTATTCAGTCACATCAAATGTTGAAAATAAGCACATTAAACGATATAAAACATTTATATTATAAAATTCAAAAAAAGAAAACAAAAAAATTTAAGAAGTTCTATTAAAATATACTAAGAGAAAACGAAATATAATGAGTGTTAAAAAACACAAAGGCAAGACTAAAGAAAAAAGTTGTATAACAAAAACATACAACCATATTAAACCATAACCTACACAATTTTAGTATTTCAAAATCTAGTTTGTTAAATATTATAATATTTAAAATACAACATGACATTTAAAAAAATATAAAACTAATAAACTAATCAAGTTGATCACTTTAAACATGATTTAGTTAAATAATAAATTCTTTCACGAAATAATAAAAGAAAAAAAATAGATCTAAAATATAAATATTAAATCTATCACTATAGAGCACAAAAGAATTTTTGGTAAAATAATAAAAGGAAATATATAAAAAAAGAAAAGAAAACTATGGTTAAAGTGTTCATCCTCTTCAGGTTAAGGGTTGGAGCCATGTCAAAGGCGGATTGGTATAGAAATTTGTTGTTCAAAAAAATAAAAATAGAAGGCAAAAAAGAAAAAAAATTAAAAGCTGACGGAACCGATAGGGGACACGGAGGTTTCTTTGGTATTTCATCATGTGTAATACACGCATTCTATATATATAGTGGAGAGGTTGTTAATTTGTAATATTTCTCTTTAACAACTAACTACATTAAATAATTTGTAACTTATCTTCAATATATATATATTTTTTAAATAAAATAAAATAATTTAAAGTGTAGGATGAATTACGAGTTGTGTAGGATAAATTACAAGTTGTGTAGGATAAATTTCAATGTGTAGGATGAATTTCGAAATATGTATGATAACTTTTGATGTGTATAGGCAAAAAAAGTTAGTGTGGAGGATAATAGTATTTATGACCAATTATGTAACAACCCGTATTCTCAAGGTTAGCGACGTTTAATCTCGTGATCTTTTTTTCCAATTTTTCCCTCTTTTATGTTAAACGTTTTGTTCGTATAACTCCGTTGAACTTACAAATACAATAACTTGTTAATTAATGTGTTGTTGGGCCGCACACCTTCTGGGCTACATTTTCACACTTAGAAACCCGGCAACGTATCGGCCCACAGCACGGGTCACCTGAGCCCATTGCACACTTGTTTGTTCCCACTTTTGTTGAGTTGGATCTCGGCCCACTGCCCAACTATTTTTGTAACATGATAATCGGCCCACTTTGTGTTATTGGCTCTATAATTATTATACGTAACATGTTATGGCTCACAAGTCACAACACAACGAAACCCTATTCCCCTTCCTGTTTGTGCGACGGGCCGAATGGATGGGCTTGAGCCCACTTCGGCTATTAAAGATAACCGCCCAAGCCTTCACAATATATGAATACGTAATTTGTTTCTTGATTAGTTTAAACGTGAAACACAAACTCAAACAAACCCTATCTCTCTCAAATTACGTACGGCAACAGGAGACTCTACCCCCCCTTCCCTGATTTGCGACGGCAACACATCCCTATATCGAAGTCTTTTTCCTTCTCCGTTAATCTTGTGTATTCGGGTATGTTTGGATATATTAACCATAGCTTAATTGAGTGTAGTTGTTTGCATGAATGTGTTGCATGAATCTTGATAACATGAAACTAATTATTGTAACATGAAACTGATCATTGAAACGTATTTGTTATCAAGTATATACATGTTAATTAGGGTGATAATGAATGATTAGATGGTGTTGGTGATTTGTTAATTGTACTGATCATACGTATGGGTCGTGTATGTGGTAATGATAATGAGTTTAATATTGTTTAGCCATTCTTGTTTATTTTCGAGTTATGGATGATGCAAATAATAACGGTTAAATCATGAAATCTGTTCGTATGTTTAATATTGAGTGATGATGTTGATATTACAAGATATGTGCTAAGGGGATCGGGTATGGGTAGGACTTTATTCATGAATTGTTAGGGTAGGATATGTTGCGCAGGGTTACGACAATAAAGAGTATGATATATTGATTCTGATTAAATACTTACTGATGATGTCGATGATGTATATGTGGGGCTATAAATTGGTATGAACATGATTTTATGAACTAGCAACATTTGGTTATTGTTTTGGGTTATTAAAAGAATGATATGTTAAATTCAAGAAACAACAGCTACGAATCCATGACATGATGATTTGATTGGGCTGTGCATCTGGGCCTTGTATGGATTGTGTGTTAATTAGTAAAGGCACACACCCTCATGATTAGGCCGTAGGTAACTGGGCAACACACAAGTGGTGTGGACGGCTTCCTAGTGGGCTGCACACACACGCAACTGGCTTGGGGTTTTAATGGGTAGTTGGGCCGGTTTAGGTGGACCATGAGCTGAAACATGAACCGCATAAGGGGTTGCGGGCCGGGACAGTTTTGGGCCTGGGCTTCGTATGTCGGGTTTAAGGGCCTCGTATGGTACTTGAAGTCACCCATTAGTTGTATGTTGGACATGAGATGTTAGATGAATAACTGGAATAATTTAGCGAGTTGTCAAGTGTTATTAGTCAGTTATGGCTGCGATACGTGATTACTTGTGATATGAGTACTTATTATGCATTACGTGAACTACATGTGATATGAATTTATGTGAACTGTTACGCAATACATGCCACGAAATGATCAATCTATGTTACAACTTATTTTAATAAGTGGATGTTGGTGCATGAGTCTAATTGATATCGATAACTATGTTAGGATTGTTTTGAGCAACTGAACACGTAACATAATCTACCGAGCAAACCAAAGGTGAGTTCATTACTCTTGAGCATGCGTCCCGGTTGTTGGGACAGTCAGTGGGTATCCGGAAGAGGGATAAGTCTTTGGGTAAAACTGGAATATTGGATAATAATCTCATCCTATCACTTTCAAGTCCCATCTTTTGTTACCGGGGAGGTAACAGGGTATTAGTTGGTAGCGCTACTTAGGTTTGGCACCCTCACCCCGTACCGGAGAGGACGGGTGTGAACTAATGACCCAGTCATGCCCAGTGCTTTGATAGGAGCACTAGGGAACGGGCAAATCATACATAAGGAGCCGTCTTGTTCAGTATCGAGATATTATCAATATTACTTTTGAATTTGTTAATGAACTGGATTAAACACTTGGTAACTAACGTTTTCTTAAAACTATGAACTCACCAGCGTTGTCTGACACACTTGTTACATGCTCGCAGGTCGTTAGGTATCTTGGATTTGGGAACTTGCTGTCTGGAGTAGCAGGAGTGGTCATGGGTCGATTGGAGGGATTTATGTGATTGGAGTCTTGATACTATACATTGGGTTTTAAACAGTTTAACTTTGGTTTATTATTGATGTATTGCAAAGTACATATGCTTATAGTGTATATTTTAGTCAGTTTTCAGTTATTTTGAGTCTAGTTTAGGGCAGAATTTCGATGCTGCTGATGTTAAGCTTTGATTTCAGGTCCCGTAGCTTAAAGTGATTAAAAACGAGTCAAAACGAGCAGTTCCACAGGTTTATCCTTGAGAAGGGTCGAGGGGCTTAGTTGGTTCTTAATAGGTTTAGTATCATATGATCCCGGTTCCATAATTCGTGTAGTTAACTTAATCGGTAATCTCTTAAAAATGATCCAGGATTCCTGTCTAGGTGGTCTTGCTCTCATATAAGAAAAGTCCTTAGTCTCTATTCGTTTTTAGTCCAGTTTTAGTTAGTTTAGTAGTTTAATTTAGATTTCCTAGATTTTTCGTAACCCCCCCCCCCAAACAATTAAACAAGTTAAGTCGTGTCTATCAGCGTCTGTTAGAGTCTAATTTACGTGACACATAGAGTCCTGTGGTTCGATATCCGGACTTCCTAGGTTATACTACATTGATCGGTACACTTGCCGATTGTGTGGTTTTAGGTCGAGTCTAGAATTAAAGCTTTGTAGTGTCTAGTTTAGAGAGTCTAATTTGGTTAATTTTTATTGTCTATTTAGCACACATCAAGTTTTTGGCGCCGTTGCCGGGGACTCTTGGCAATCGCGTTCATTAGCTTTGATAGATCTCATTGACAAATACATGCTACGTGTTTACTTTGTTTTGTGTCTTTTATTCTCATCTTGAGTCGTAGTAACTATTGTTTTGCTTTTCTTGTGTTCAGGTTTTTGCTTGTAGTGGATGCCACATATGCGCTCGCACGGACCACCACCACCAGTCAAGCAGTCATCATCCCAATTGGGCCAAGGCCCTCAGGTTACTTCTTCATCCTCTACTCGTTTCCCCAACTTCGATTCCACCCCGTTACCCACCCCACCTCCTACACCACCACCTTCGCCAAACCATTCACCTAAAACTTCACCCAAGGTTTCCCCACCCGATAGTCCTACTTCTAGTACTTCTAGTAATCCAGACAACTTAGAACCAATGGCAAACCCTAGGCAAACCGTCCATCAGCAAGCCACCCAAAATTTCACCGGCCTCGCTTTACCCATCACCGTTCCACCCATAGTCAATGAAAACTCATGGCAGATTCCATCTTATGCCATGCAAGCCATCACCAATACCATCCAATTCCATGGCCGAGACGATGAGGACGCCCCGGCCCACATAAACCATTTCTCTCGTATGTTAGCTACTTTTAGCCTTCACGGTGCACCCAACGATGCTACCTACCTACAACTTTTCCCATTCTCATTAGCCGGCCGTGCGGCTACGTGGTTGGACTCTCAACCAACCGGCACCTTTACCACTTGGGCGGGGCTTCGTCAAGCCTTTTTGAATAAGTATTTCCCGCCCGCTAAAGCCTCACGTCTTAGAGACCAAAATCACTCCTTTCGCATGGAGCCCGACGAGCCTTACTATCTTGCTTGGGAGAGTTTCCAAAACCTGTGTGCTCATTGCTCCCAGCATGGTCTTTCCGACTGGGCTTTATGTGAGAAATTTTATAATGGTCTCACCCAAGAGACTCGTGATAGGTTCGACACTAATGCGGTGGGGGGGGCATATGATGGGTATCCTTGTAGTTGCTGAGTGTCTAGAGTGTTTTAAGGCATTTGCGCAGTCTCAATCCCAATCACGATCCGATCAGAGGTATCAAAGTGGTGGTTCCAACACCACTACTAGTGCACCCGCCCGAGGGGTGAACCATGTCATAATAGATCCTAGTCTAGCCTCTGTTTTGGAAAACATGTCTAGGGAACTTAAAGAAATCAAGGCTAAGGTAGACAAATGTGAGTATTGTCGAGGGGGTCACGACACGAATGCGTGTCCATTACTTATTGGTGAGGAACAGGTCGATTTCGTAGGAGGTGGGTTTGGTAGAGGTCAACCTAGCGGTTTTGGTAATAATAATAATTTTGGGTCGGGTTGGCGAAATAATAAAAATAACTTAAATAATAATAACACATTTCACTCAAATGGACCCCCTGGCTTTCAAATGGCTCAAAACCCAAATAGGGGCCAAAATTCACTTTTTGGTGGGGGTTCAGGTGGGCAGTTCAACAAAGGGTTCAATGGGCAGGTCAAGGCTGGGGGGTTAAATAACCAAGGTCAAACAGGTCAAGGTTCAAGCTATGATCTAGGGGGTAGTTTAGAAAGGATGGAGTCCATGATGAGTCAACTAATTGTTAGGGACCAAACCACTCAAAAGACCCTTAGTGAACACGATCTCATGCTTAAGAACCACCAAGCCTCATTCCAAGACCTTCAACGAGTCGTAGGGTAACACCCAACCCAATGCCCATGCTAAAGCCATTACCACTCGTAGTGGCAAGACCGTAGGAAACCCTAGAGTCGAGGAGAGAGTAGTTGATGAAGAGGGAGATGTGATAGATGAGGAGATCGAAATGGAGGCTCCCGGCAAAGTGCAAAAGAGGCTAAGCCCAGCAAGTACCGCACAGCCCGGTGAGTCTCAAGGTGAGAAGAAAGTTGAGAAAACCCCCATAGACGTTAGACCGTCACCTTTAGTGAACCATGCGTATGTTCCGTTTCCCTCACGCCTTAAGAACCAAAAATACTCAAGGGAATATGGACAATTTCTAGACATCTTCAAGCAATTGAAGATTAATCTACCATTTATAGAGGCACTTCAATCGATGCCTAAATACGCGAAGTTCTTAAAAGATCTCCTTAGGAACAAAGAGAAGTTAGGAGAGTTGTCTAACGTCCCATTGAACGGGGGATGTTCCGCCGTTGTGTTAAATAAGCTTCCCGAAAAGCTTACCGATCCTGGTATTTTTACCATTCCTTGTCTATTCGGTAGCAACACCAACACTAGAGCTTTGGCCGATTTAGGTGCTAGCATCAACTTGATGCCCTTTTCTCTTTATGAGAAGCTAGACCTAGGAGAGCTTGCACCTACCCGAATGACATTGTCCTTAGCCGATCGGTCCGTTAAGTACCCTAGGGGTATAGTTGAGAACTTGCTAGTTAAGGTAGACAAATTTGTGTTTCCCGCCTATTTCGTAATTCTTGAGATGGAAGCGGATGAGAGAGTCCCCATTATACTAGGCCGTCCATTCTTGCGTACCGCGAAAGCTCTCATAGACGTTTACGATGGTAAGATCACCCTTAGGGTCGGTGAGGAGAGAGTTACTTTTGAGATAGACCGTTCCATGAACCACCCGAGTGGTTCGGATGACTATAGTGGTCCTTGCCATTCCGTCTACTTCTTTAATTCTTTCATCTCGTGTGTCGATCATTGCTTAGAGTACATTAGTGGAGCGGACCTAGTGGTAGGAGAGAAGGTAGAAGAAGAGGTGAAGAGTGTGGATGAAGTTGTAGAGGAGGGGATTCCTTTAATCCCTGATGTGTTAGCGGTTAGTGATGACACCACCCAACCCCCGCCCTTAGAACTTAAGGTACTTCCATCTCATCTAGAATATGCTTTCTTAGGGGAGGGTTCCGAGCTACCCGTTATTACTTCATCCGCGTTGGAGGAAAGTGAGAAATTTAGGTTGTTGGATGTGTTGAGGGCCAACAAAGCGGCCATTGCATGGAGGTTGTCCGACATCAAGGGCATAAGCCCTTCTTATTGCACTCACCGAATACTCATGGGGGATGATTTTAAACCGGTGGTGCAACCCCAAAGAAGGCCTAACCCCAACATGCAAGATGTAGTGAAGAAGGAGGTTCTTAAACTCCTAGATGCCGGGATGATCTATCCCATTTCCGATTCACCTTGGGTTAGTCCCACTCAGGTTGTCCCCAAGAAGGTGGGGGGGGGGATGACCGTTGTCATGAACGCAAAGAACGAGCTTATCCCTCCTCGTACGGTCACGGGTTGGCGCGTGTGCATCGACTACCGAAAGTTGAATGATGCCACCCGTAAAGACCACTTCCCATTGCCTTTCATAGATCAAATGTTGGAGCGTCTAGCCGGTCGACAATTCTATTGTTTTCTAGACGGCTTTTCGGGTTACTTCCAGATCCCCATAGCACCGAGGGATCAGGATAAAACCACCTTCACATGCCCCTATGGCACTTACGCGTACCGACGCATGCCATTCGGGTTATGTAACGCTCCAGCTACTTTTCAGCGTTGCATGGTCGCCATATTTCAGGATATGATGGAGACTTCCATGGAGGTTTTCATGGATGATTTTTCAGTTTATGGTGATTCTTTCGATGTGTATTTGAAGAATTTGGAGAGGATGTTGAAGCGGTGCGTGGAGACGAAGCTTATGCTAAATTGGGAGAAGTGTCACTTCATGGTGACGGAAGGTATTGTGTTAGGGCATAAGATATCGAGAGAGGGTATTGAGGTAGATCGTGCGAAAATAGACACCATTAGTAGGTTACCTCCACCCATGAGTGTTAAGTCGATTAGGAGTTTTCTAGGGCATGCGGGCTTCTATAGCGCTTCATTAGGGATTTTTCAAAAATCACCCGCCCCATGACCCGTTCGCTAGAAAAGGATGTTCAATTCGTCTTCGATGAGGAATGTCTAAAAGCCTTCAACTTCTTGAAGGAACAGTTGGTAAGTGCACCTATTCTTATCTCACCCGACTGGAGCTTGCCGTTTGAGCTAATGTGCGATGCGAGTGACTATGTCGTTGGAGCGGTATTAGGACAAAGAAAGGATAAGCGCTTCCACCCTATCTAATACGCAAGCAAGACGCTCAATGATGCTCAAGAAAACTACACTACCACGGAGAAAGAGCTTTTAGCCGTAGTTTTCGCTTTAGATAAGTTCCGCTCGTACCTCGTTTTATCCAAGACAATTGTTTTCACCGAGCACTTCGCGCTACGTTTTCTTTTTCAAAAGAAAGACGCTAAACCCCGACTCATTCGGTGGATTCTTTTGCTTAGCGAGTTCGATATTGAGATTAGGGACAAGAGAGGGGCCGAGAATGTGGCGGCCGATCATTTATCGCGTCTAGAGGATCCCAAGAGAGAAGAGATTCGTGAGGAGGAGATTGGAGACACGTTCCCTCACGAGTCTATAGAGTTTGTTGAGGCCGAAAAAGAAGGATTGCCATGGTTTTGCGACTTGGCAAATTACCTCTCTAGTGGCAGTGTTATGAAAGGGATGTCCACACAGCAAAAGAAGCGTTTAATTAGTGAGGCAAGGAAGTATGTGTGGGACGATCCTTTTTTCTTTAGGATAGGAGGAGATAGAGTTCTTAGACGTTGTGTGTCGAGAGAGGAGGGGTGGAACATCATAAAGCATGTGCATGAAGGTCTCACGGGAGGACATCATGGTGCACACGCCACCGCTCAAAAGGTATTCGATTGTGGTTTCTATTGGCCTACCATTCTTAGAGATGCCGAGGAGTTCGTGAAGATGTGTGATGCATGTCAACGAACCGGCAATATTTCCGCCAAGGATGAGATGCCTCAAAACCCCATACAAGTAGTGGAGGTTTTTGATGTTTGGGGCATCGACTTCATGGGACCTTTCCCAAACTCAAAAGGAAACCGTTACATACTCGTGGCGATCGACTACGTGTCCAAATGGGTTGAGGCTCAAGTTCTTCCCACAAATGAAGCCCGGGTAGTGTTGAAATTTCTCAAAAAGCTCTTTTCCCGATTCGGTACTCCTAAAGCCTTAATTAGTGACCGTGGCACTCACTTTTGCAATGCATTGATGGAGAAGTTGCTTGCAAGCTACGGTGTCACTCATCGTTTGTCTACCGCATATCATCCACAAACAAGTGGACAGGTGGAGAATGCAAATCGCGGTATTAAACGAATCCTTGAGAAAACAGTGGGTAAAAATAGGTAAGATTGGTCGGACAAGCTAGACGATGCATTGTGGGCATTGAGAACCGCTTACAAGACACCTTTAGGAACCACACCTTTTATGATCGTCTATGGAAAAGCTTGTCATCTTCCCGTAGAATTAGAGCATAGAGCGCTTTGGGCATTAAAAACCGTTAATTTAGACATGACCGAAGCCGCTAGGAAGCGTTTCTTTCAAATTCATGAGCTTGAAGAGCTTAGGGATACGACGTATGCTCGATCGTTGGGAATCAAAGAGAAAACGAAGTTGTTGCATGATAGAAAGTTGAGAAAAGTGAAGGAGTTTAGCAACGGCGATAGAGTGCTTCTTTACAACTCAAGATTGATGCTTTTTGCATGTAAGTTGAAATCGAAGTGGTCGGGACCTTTTATGGTTCACTATGTCTTTCCGTATTGAGCGGTGGAAATTATGGATGAGAAGGATGGCCGTACTTGGAAGGTGAATGGCCATCGTTTGAAACAGTACGTTGGAGTAGTGATAAATAAGGATGAGAGGGAGGAAATTCCTCTCGAAATCCCACCTAAAGCCGCCAATTAGTGTTTTGGGTGAACGTCCAAGTGTAAATTTTGTATTGTTTGTATAAGTGTCTTCGTTTGAGTATTTTCGTGTTCTAACAAGTATGTCCGTAGATTTTCGGTGTTTGTTTTGTGTCGTTGAGATTTTCGCAGGTTCCGTCACCGCTATGGAACGGAAGAAGCAAGAGAAAAGAGGTCCCAGGTATATTTCATTGATACTTAGAAAAAATTTTAGGAGTTTTGGATGGTGGGGAAAAGCTTTGAAAAAAATTCTAAGGCATGAACAGCACAAATTCACGCAACATTCTGTGAAAAACGACCCTAGGTGTGACGCCTAGGGCCCTCGCGTCACGTCTAGGGTAAAGGTTCAAAATAAATTAAAATTGGCAGCGCCGCGTCACGCGACGCCCCCCCCCCCTCACCCCCACGCGTCGCGCGAGGCCCCCCTGAGCCGGTTTAAGTATTGTTTTTGACCCTGTTCGCTGCATATCTCCTTTCCCTTTCTCTAATACGAAACCCTAATCGCAAGAACACTAAAATCATCATATCTTGCTCATTTTTCCACCAAATCACTCCATTCTTCTTCCTAAATCACCACAATCACTTTCCCCACAATACCCACCATCAATTTCACCCGAAATCGCGATAAATCTTCGCGTTTTTGGACAAGCTCGTGCACCACAAGTTCAAGGCTTCATTTTTCTTGCTAAATCCGACTCCAATGTATGTTTTCTACGATTTCTTATTAGTAGGTACCATTATTGCTCATTTGTAGTGTCGGGTCAATCATGTTTTAGGTCTAGGGTTTAGGTAGTTTGTTAAAGTTGAGATTTTTGAGCCGTTGATGATGCTAGTGGTATGCGGGTGGTTTTGTTTGGGATGTTTACATAGAATGAGGTTTGCGGATGGTTCGGGTTGGTTTACTTGGGGTTGTTTGAAACTTGTGAGTTATGTGTGGACATCTAGGCAACATGTTTGAACTACAAGGGGTTGTTTGGCTAACACTAAGAAGTTTTTGCTAAAAGAAATAAATTTTTGAACTGATTTTTGCAAATCGAATTAGTTTTCTAAACGGCTTTTGTTGCACAAAACGTCGCCCTACGGGTTAAAAGGTTCAAACTATCGCGTGTTTAGCCTCAAGTGTGGGGATATTTTGGCACTTATGCTTAATTGAGGACAATTAAAGTGCCGGGAGGAGATAGTGTACATTGAGTCTTAGGTCGTTCGAGTTATTGCGTCTAGTGGTTTCTTAGAGTAGTACTTTGAGTCTAGTGTCGGGTTTACTTATATGCACGTACAAGTTCACAACATTTTGCCCGTACTCAATCTCCATTCGGGTAGAATGATGTTTAACTTACGCTTTTGTAAACGGTAACCCATGTTTTCGGAATTAGCCGCGAATGAAATGCTATACGGCTATTCTTGGACTAAAAAAAAATTTTAAAAAACACCAAAAATAGTTTGTGATTACTAACATTCTGCATTGTTTTTCTTGTCAAATCTTTCTTGTTTTGCAGAAACATGTCAGGTGAAGGCTCATCGGTTAACCCAAGGAAAAGGAAAATCCAATATCATGGAAACGATAGGAGAGTTTACTCTCGAGTTGAGAGGATAGTTGATCACCCGATTTTGGATTTTGAAAAGGATAGTGAAGAAAGGGTAAAACTAAAGAAATATGTGGTAACTCAAATGTTGGAGCATCGCACGATCGATTGGGAGTGGTTGCAAAGCATGGGAGCTAGTGATCGTGTAGCGGAATTTTTGGGGCCAAGGCTGAGAGGGGCAATGGATTGTGATTGGAAACAATTCACGGAACTGACACTTGAGTTCCATTGTACCTTTCGTCATAAAGAGGGTGCTTTTTGCTGAAAACAACGCAGTTTCGTTCTCATTGGGCAGAAATCTGTATGAGATGAGTATTGCTCAGTTTGGAGTGGCTTTGGGTTTTTACACGCAGGAGGAGGTGCAGACAGATGAGTTTGTTAATGGGTTAAGGGGTGTGTACAATCATCCTCGGCCGAAGTGTTTGGATTCAGCGGATTTGGCTAGATTTTGGGAGACAATTGCGACCCAACCGTTCGCCCAAACGAACCTTATCACATCGGTTCGTGATCCGATACATAGGTATATTATGGAGGCATTGGCGACTACGGTTGTGGCGAGAAAGTCAGGTGAGAATAAAGCCAATTGGTTGGATATTTTTGCATTGATGTGTATGGTGGAAAAAAGGAATTGGAACTTGGCAAATTTCTTTGCATGGTCGTGCAATCGACCTCGTAGGGGAGGAAAACGGGCTGCAATGGATCTTGAGACTTACATAGCTAGGTTGGCAAGGAATGTACGGGCTCTCACGAAATATAAGCTTAAGCAGATGCATGAGAGTTTTCAAACAGTTCATTGGAGTGTTGCGGATTTACAGTTAGCGGGTGTTCTAACATCTCCGGACCCGCCAGAATGGAATGACTCACAGGGCGCTCCTCCGGCACAACAGCCGATACCTAGGCAGAAGCGTGAGGTCCCAGTTCCACAGCAACCACTTAGACAACCACGACCTAGCCCGTTCACTCCTGAAGCTGCTTATGACATGACCCAGCAGCGATTTGATCAGCTAGAAAACAGAATGAGAGTTGATCACCAGTGGACGATGCAGAGCCACCACCGCCAGGATGACATGCTCAGGTATATGATGGCAGGTATGAGCCTAGAGGTTCCTCCACCTTTTTCCGGGTTACTTCCTCCACCACAGTATGGAGGTGAGCAGCAGACTCCGTACGTCTATGGAAAGTATCCGGGGTACGATCAGTGGGGTGGACAGAGTGGTTATGGCTATGTTGGACAGTATGGATGGCAGCAGGCTGGAGGCTCAGGAGTGCAGCAGATGGAGGAGGATACAGATGAGGAGTGATGGAGATAGACTGAAGCAGCATATATCCTTTCATGTCTATTTTATTTTTATGTTGTTTTAGTAGTTCGATTTGGTTGTACTAGTAAGACATATGTTTTTATTTTTCGTTTAAACTTCGGATGTTGGTACATTGAACGTTTGGTAGTTGTTTGGTATGGTATGTTTGCTTTAGGTTGATGATTGAAACCGCTTTCCGTTCGTGTGAGAGAGAGTTTTGGTATTGTTTGCTGAGCACGTTCGGTATTGGAGGGCGTTTATGTGGAAACGACTGGCACTTTGACAGTCTCACATATTCAGTTAAGTCGTTTTCTCTTTGTTGTTGTTGTATATTTTTATTTATATTTCGTTTAGTTTTTATTTTTAGGTGGTTGTTGAGTCGTATTTTCGTTCTTGCATTAGGGACAATGCAATCTCTAAGTGTGGGATGGGATACATGTAAATAATTTAAAAAAAAATTTAAAAATTTAAAAATCAGAAAATGTCTTTCGAATAAAAAAGAAGTTTGCAATTAAAACGGAAAATGATAGAAAAGATGAATAGTTGCTTGGGTTCGAATAATAATAATAAGAGAATAAAATAAATCGAGCTTGCGTCTAGTTAGGGATATGTGGATAGGCCCGGGTTTGGTTTTAAGTCCCTTTGAGCTAATATACCTTAATTGTCGGTCTGCTAGTGGGTTTTCGCCTGGGAAATATGAGAAATCAAAACTGCCGATAATAGTATAAGGGGCACCGTTATAAGTTAAAACTGTTAGAGTTTGTGATTATGGAAAAAAAGAATGGAATAAAAAGTGAGCTACAAACTAAATGAAAGTAATGCATTCCTATCTAGTCTGAGCTGGGGATAGCGACTCTACAGCAAGATTACCACTAGGGTGTGTGAAATCGACCGTGCAAAGCAAAGAAAATAAGTACCGAAACCTAAGTAATCTGTGGTTGGGGATAGCGACTCTACAGCCGGATTGCCTCTTGGTTAGGGAAAGCATTGTCTAGACACACGGGAAAAAAAAAAGAATAAAGAAAAAAAATGGAAAAAGAAAAAAATTTTGATTGTAAACTCTCTTGGTTTTTATATAAGACGGTTGG
Source organism: Helianthus annuus (assembly GCF_002127325.2). Lineage (NCBI taxonomy): Eukaryota > Viridiplantae > Streptophyta > Magnoliopsida > Asterales > Asteraceae > Helianthus > Helianthus annuus. The sequence goes on along the minus strand of NC_035440.2, from coordinate 62,577,555 downwards.
GAATTGGTCCAGTGATCGTTCCTTTAGTCCTATAAGCTTGAGGCGGGAGTAGGTGGACTGTTGATTCTAGTGTGAGACCCTAGGTGGATTGACCGCACTTAAAATTAAAATCACATGATAAGGGCTTAGGATTAGATTCGGGTTTAAAGTGGACAAGCATATTCGCAATCGCGACTAACGCAAGCCTTGGTTTTAATTAATTATACCTATAATTTTCGACCCGAGTGATTATTTGTCTATGATTCCGTTGCATAATTCTTTTTCGAGGACGAAAAAAGAGTAAGTGTGGGGATGTTTGATGTACTACAAAGTACATATGTTTATAGTGTATATTTTAGTCAGTTTTCGGTTATTTTAAGTCTAGTTTAGGGCAGAATTTCGATACTGCTGATGTGAAGCTTTGATTTCAGGTCCCGTAGCTTAAAGTGATTAAAAACGAGTCAAAACGAGCAGTTTGGAGGAAAAACGGGATTCAAACGCGCATCGGAAAGCTGGAAATCAAGAAATAATAAAATATTCGAGAGAGGTAGGCGCCGCGTGACGCCTAGACCCCGTCGCGTCACGCCTAGCCCTGTGTTGCTGGATCTGTTGTTTGCTGCTAGGGTTTTGTTAAGGAATTTTCCAAGAAAACAAACCATAACCCTAATTACGAAATTGAGACTTCTTGGGGCAAACTTGGAGCATTCTTGGCACACAATCGGATATCTAAAGGCTTTGGAATCATCGGTACGAGTCAAGGGCGAAGAATCGAAGGATCAATCGGGTTTTCTAATCCCTTGTTTTGTCGATTTCTTTCTTGAAACTTGTTATGATGAATTTGTTGTTAGACATCTTTGTTTTGTTTTCACGTTTTAGTATGCTCGGCTAAACATTTAAGCTACCTAGACTTGATGAATGGATTAACTTGAAGATTTTACCGGTTTTATTAATTGCATGATTCTTATGGACTATTTGTGTTTTGTAAACGGTTTGATTTAATGATTTGATGTATATGCGTGCTTTGATTTGGTTTATTGTTATTATTTGCTTCATATGATTCTTAGTGACGGTCTATATCACAACATAGAGTCATATTAGGGTTCAGGATTTCGGTGAGTGTCTATATCACGTTAGAAAACCTTAACTCTTTAGGGAGAATCGGCCAATAACCCCTAGAAGTAATTGGTAATAATATGCTAAGTCTTAGTGTTCTACTAGTCCTAATACTTGGGAAGTGAGGGGCTATTGGTAGGTCTTGCCCGACGAATTGCTTTAGATAGTCCTTGGAAAAGGCCATATCTTGGTTTACCTGTCGGTTTTATTAGTCTATCAAGTCAAATTAATTATTCCAAACTACCCTAGATCTATGATTGGGAAAGAGTAGGTCAACATTAGGGTACTTACACAATAATTAGACAACTGGGAAGACGTCTAATAACCGGTAGGATTAACGGCCTAGGTAGTTCCACAGGTTTCTCCTTGAGAAGGGTCGAGGGGCTTAGTTGGTTCTTAATAGGTTTAGTATCATATGATCCCGGTTCCATAATTCGTGCAGTTAACTTAATCGGTAATCTCTTAAAAATGATCCCAGATTCCTGTCTAGGTGGTCTTGCTCTCGTATAAGAAAAGTCCTTAGTCTCTATTCGTTTTTAGTCCAGTTTTAGTTAGTTTAGTAGTTTAATTTAGATTTCCTAGATTTTTCGTAACCCCCCCCCCAAACAATTAAACAAGTTAAGTCATGTCTGTCAGCGTCTGTTAGAGTCTAATTTACGTGATACATAGAGTCCTGTGGTTCGGTATCCGGACTTCCTAGGTTATACTACATTGATCGGTACACTTGTCGATTGTGTGGTTTTAGGTCGAGTCTAGAATTAAAGCTTTGTAGTGTCTAGTTTAGAGAGTCTAATTTGGTTAATTTTTATAGTCTGTTTAGCACACATCAATTCTTTGCTTTCGCTGAACATATTGGTTTTCATTTAAACTGGTTGATGGTATTTTATTAATGATTGAGAACTTTATTTAGAAACTTGTATGAGTTCAATGTAATTAGTGGCTCATTGTTGGTACGTCACACGTCTATCAGGAACACTCCCTAGGTGGTATTTTGGAGGTGTGACAAATTAATTAGTCAAAAATGATAATAAATGAGATAAGTAAAAAAATATTTAATATTTTACAAAATTACCCTTTGCTCCTTTTCTTCTCAATTAAAATTTTCTTCTCAAATAAACCTTCCCATATATATATATATATATATATATATATATAGAGGGTAAGGTTATTGTAAAAAAAGATAGTTTTTGTGAGAAAGGTATGAAAGAATATAAACCATTAGATCACTGATCTAATGGTTGAATGGCAATATTGTAATTAAAATAGTGTTTTTTAAATACTTAAGATTAGAATGGCAATATTGTAATTAAAATAGTGTTTTTTAAATACTGATTTGAGTTAATAGGGGTAAAATAGGGCATTCATATACTTTCAAAATCAATAACCGTATCTATTGTACCTGATTTCTCTCTCCATTGCGATTGTTACGCTCGAAAAAACAGGGTGTTTCTTTCCCACCAAATATTATAAGCTTAATCAGATACAATGAGCCCTAAAATTGAAATCGTATACAAGCGAAAGAAGCGAAGGTCGTCGTCTGAGACAATGGAACGAAGGACGAAGAAGAAGATGGATCATTCAACTGTAAAAGACACTACAAACCGCCGGCTTACACTACAAAAAATCAAGAAAACATCCTCTGATTTTAAAAAGGTTCGTCTGTCTTCTTTGATAATTTTGAAGATTCATTATGTTTTTTATAGTGTAAGGTAGTTTATGTTAACCAAGACCTAAAAGGGACTGATAGATTGTCGAATGGTGTTATAACTAGGGTTTCATTGAATAAGGGTGTTTTTCCATGGTGTTATGTTGTTCATGTTTAGTTTGATTTTGGTGTTATATAAGTTTAAGGTGTTTAGTTTGGTTTGTTTTGGTATTCGTTCAGGGTGTTTTTTTTTTAAATGGTGTTATTAACCTCATGTTTAGTTCTATTTGGTGTTTTATGGTGTTTTTATACAAAATATGGTAGTTTATGGTGTTTTTAAACATAATGATATGTATGGTGTTATTTATCATGGTGTTGAAACTAGTGTTTAATTGATTAAGGGTGTTATAATGGTGTTATGTAGTTCATGTTTAGTTTTAAAGGGTGTTATATCGGTTTAAGGTGTTTAGTTTGGGTAGTTTTGGTATTCGTGCAGGGTGTTATAAACCTGTTTTATAGTTTTATTTGGTGTTATATGAAGTATTTAATGGTGCTTTTTAAATGGTGTTATAAACATCTAGATATATATTGTCACACCCCCAAAATCCACCCGCGGAGTACCACCGCTTGGGAGCGTGACTGACCAGGATCAAGCCATCAATCATATCAAACACAGCATTCAATATAAATGTAATTAATGTAAATCATCATGACATGACTGATGTTCAAACCAAATACTGTTTTAAGTAGCGGAAGCAATATAAAGTAAACCCAATTAAAGTTATAAGTTCAATAATGTTCATGATCCATCTGCCCACAACGACCTGCTCCTTCCTTGTGCAAGCTCCAAGTATACCTAAGGTCCTGCAAGGCATGCAGCAAATAATCAACAAACTAGTTGAGCGAGTTCACAGAAAGTAAGTTCATAACATACATAAGTATAGCTAGTGGGGGCTTCCCATGTTTATCCTGGCTAATGAGGGCTTCTCATTAACGGTACTTACTAGACTAACTTCCGACCATGTGTTCTTCTTTACCGAGAACAGGAAAACGTACAGGGTCACGTAGGCTTTACGTGACGTGCCCTTCCCCGAGGACAGTGGTACGCGTGGGGGCTACGTAGGCTTTACGCAGCGTGGCCTTCCGACCTGGAAGCCAGTAGATGGTATTGGGTCACGTAGGCTTTACGTAACGTGTCCTCCCGACCCGGGAGACATATGGCAAATATACTGGGTTACGTAGGCTTTACGTAACGTGTCCTGACTAACCTGAGGACGATGGTCTATAGTCTGGTATATGCGTAAGTACAAGTAACTCCTTTTACAATAACATATCCAACCCAATTCCCAACCCGGGAATCCCATGCCTTGGCTGTGTGAACTCACCTTGGTTTGCTCGGCAGATACACAGAAAGTACAAGTAGCAAGTAAATAGTCACTCACGTCCTATCATGGTTATTATACGAGTCAGGTTCGTATATAGTACGTATATAGTAATCACGTATAGTCATGGCAAACACGTATGCACGTATGCAGATAAGACATAGCATGTGAGGATCCAATTGTCTAAGTCCAATCATACCCGGCCCAATGACATAACAGTTCACAATAACAAAACAATCCAGATTCTCAATCGGCCCAAATAGCAATCACATACAAGTCCATTAGCAAAACAGTCCGCAATTTAAATCGTTGGGCTCAATAGATTGGCCCGTGACAGTGAAAGCCCAACAGTGCGCGTGTAAACGATGGTCTCGAGTCGCAACGGAGATCTCGAGTCGCAACCGGAGATTACGAGTCGCAACAGCTGGTTGCGAGTCGCAATGGAGATCTCGGTTCATCATGGTCTGGTTACGAGTCGCAATCTGACTCGCAACCGTGGTTGCGGTTCGTGCGGTCTGGTCTCGAGTGGGGTTCCGACTCGCAACAAGCGATGCCGAGTCGCAACCGCGTGTGTAACGACTTTCCTGATTTCACGCAATTCATTTAGGCAATTCAATCATCGTTGACAGTTTCCAAAAATCAATTATCAACTAACAGTTTGTCATTCAAAAATTCATCGATCAAACAGGGAAAATAAATCATAAATTCTTATGAACCCTAATAATTACACTTATGAACAATAACAATAATCATAACACTCAATCATATTATGATCCGATTTCACGAACATTAAACTCGAATTGCATAACTTCACAGCCAATCAACAAGACATTATCATTAACATCATCAACAGCAAATCAGATTAACAAACATCACTATTATCCGTACCCGCATCCAACATCAACAACCAATCAATTTTTACTAACATACTCCCTAGTTACATCGCACAACCGAATGATAGCAATCGTGGCATCACATATAATCGAACATGAATTCAAACAAACATACTAACCGGTTACAAGTAACGAGATGTGATCCGAACAAGAGGGTGATCGGGTGGCCTTGTGCCGTCGGTTCCTAAACAAGCCGAGAGAGAGAGAGACGAGATAGAGGAGCTAGGGTTTTGTGTGTGTATTCTTGTGTTGTAACAAATGAGAGGAAAACAAGACCCTTAGTTTTGGTATAGTGGTTGCGAGTGGGGAGTGGGCCGAGCCCACTCGGTTACCTAATGGACCGAATGTAAGGTGTAAAGCCCAAAGGCTTGTGTGACCGGTTTGTGTGGTTTGGGCTCGTGCAACGCATAACATACATACACACATAACACACGTAAACAAATATTCATTTAAAATCATATAATCCAGTTCTCATAAGCACGCAACGTTACATCAAAGCAAGTCTAAAGTTCGAGTTGTCACATTATCCCCAACTAATTGGAAATTTCGTCCCGAAATTTGGTATGCACTCACTGAGGAAGCTAGGTAAACTGTACTGTTCACTGATTTTCCTGGGGTGTCACATCCTCCCCCCGTTGATCTGGAATTTCGTCCCGAAATTCCGTAGTAGTAGCTTCAGCCTCAGTAGTGGTTGCCTTGTTCCCGAATAACTGGGGGTACTTTTCTGTCATCCTGTCTTCGCGTTCCCAGGTGTACTCTGGGCCACGTTTGGAGTTCCAACGAACTCGTACAAGAGGGATTCTCTTGTGTTTGAGGACCTTCACATCCCGGTCCGTGATTTCCACTGGTTCCTCGACGAACTGCAACCGCTCGTCGATAGTGAGTTCCTTAAAAGGAATGATGAGGTTTTCATCTGATAGGCACTTCTTTAGGTTCGATACGTGAAAGACATTGTGAACTGCCCCGAGTTCAGCTGGTAATTTCAACTTGTAGGCTACCTTGCCAATCTTTTCTATAATTTCGAATGGTCCGACGTATCGCGGATTCAGTTTACCCCGTTTGCCAAAACGAACCACACCCTTCCAGGGTGAGACTTTCAATAAAACCCGGTCCCCGACCTCAAATTCCAATGGCTTTCTACGCTTATCCGCGTAGGCTTTCTGACGGTCGCGTGCTGCCGCCATGCGTTGTCGTATCTGTGAAATCTTTTCTGTGGCGTCCACTACAATCTCTGGACCCGTAATCTGACTATCCCCCACCTCTGCCCAACAGAGAGGTGACCGGCATTTACGTCCGTACAATGCCTCGAATGGTGCGGCTTGTATGCTGGTGTGATAACTATTATTGTAAGAAAACTCCACCAAAGGGAGATGCTTTTCCCAGCCGTTGCCGAAATCGATGACGCATGCCCGAAGCATGTCTTCAAGTGTTTGAATCGTACGCTCAGACTGCCCATCCGTCTGAGGATGATATGCTGTGCTCATGTCTAATCGTGAGCCGAAAGATTTATGCATCGCTTGCCATAGTTCTGACGTGAATCGTGCATCGCGATCCGAAATGATAGATGTGGGCACCCCGTGCCTCGAGACAACTTCTTTAAGGTAGACGTCTGCGAGAGTGGAGAACTTGTCCGTTTCCTTAATCGGCAGGAAGTGTGCAGACTTAGTGAGTCGATCAACTATGACCCATATTGTATCGTTCCCACGCTGGGATCTAGGTAAACCCGTAACGAAATCCATGGAAATTTCTTCCCATTTCCACTGAGGTATCTTAGGCTGCTGAAGTAGGCCAGCCGGTTTCTGATATTCGACCTTGACTCTCGCACAGGTCAAGCACTTTCCAACATACGTAGCGATGTGGGCCTTCATACTAGGCCACCAATAAGTAGTGCTGATATCGTGGTACATTTTATCCGACCCTGGATGTACCGAATAGCGAGACTTGTGAGCTTCATCCATTACAAGTTCGCGTAAACCGCCATAGAGAGGGACCCAAATCCGGCCCGTTACATAATAGGCGCCATCTGCCTTCTGTTCCATTTGCTGTCGTGAGCCGCGTAAGGCTTCAGCCTTGACGTTTTCGGGCTTCAGTGCTTCTGTCTGAGCATTTCGTATCTGTGCCGGAAGGCTAGACTGGATCGTAAGCTGTAGCGCTCGCACGCGCTTCGGTAAAGTGTCCTTTCGACTAAGGGCATCAGCCACAACATTGGCTTTGCCTGGATGATACTTGATAGCGCATTCGTAGTCATTAAGTAACTCGACCCATCGTCGTTGACGCATATTCAAATCCTTCTGCTTAAGAATATGCTCGAGACTCCTGTGATCGGTGTAAATCGTGCACCTGGTACCGTACAGGTAGTGTCGCCATATCTTAAGCGCAAAAACAACAGCTCCCAGCTCTAAATCGTGCGTCGTGTAGTTCCGTTCGTGAACCTTAAGTTGACGAGAAGCGTAAGCGATAACCTTGTCGCGCTGCATTAACACACATCCCAGTCCCCGAATGGATGCATCACAATAAACCACGAAGTCGTCTGTGCCCTCTGGCAATGAGAGGATAGGTGCACTGCAAAGTCTATCCTTTAAGTGCTGAAAAGCAATCTCCTGGGGCTCTCCCCAGCGATAGGTAACACCCTTCTGTGTTAGTAGCGTAAGCGGCTGAGCAATCTTCGAGAAATCCTTGATAAACCGTCTGTAGTAACCTGCCAGACCCAAGAATTGGCGTATTTCTGTCGGTGTACGCGGTGCAGGCCAGTTTCTGATCGAATCCACCTTGGATGGATCAACATGGATCCCATCCTTGTTCACTACGTGGCCTAAGAAGTGGACTTCACGAAGCCAGAAGTCGCATTTAGAAAGCTTGGCGTACAGCTGTTCCTTCCGAAGGAGTTCCAAAATTAGGCGAAGATGTTGCTCGTGTTCCTCCTGACTTTTGGAGTAAATCAGAATGTCGTCGATGAAGACAATGACGAACTTGTCGAGATAGGGTTTGCACACCCTGTTCATAAGATCCATAAATACAGCAGGCGCGTTCGTTAACCCGAATGGCATGACGAGAAACTCGTAGTGTCCGTAACGAGTTCTGAAGGCTGTCTTGGAGACGTCCTCATCCCGGACTCTCAACTGATGGTACCCAGACCTTAAGTCTATCTTCGAATAGTAACACGACCCTTGCAACTGGTCGAATAAGTCGTCTATGCGTGGAAGAGGATAACGGTTCTTCACCGTCACCTTGTTGAGTTCACGGTAGTCGATGCACATCCTGAACGTACCGTCTTTCTTTTTCACGAAAAGCACTGGAGCTCCCCAAGGCGAAGAGCTTGGTCGTATGAAACCCTTTTCCAAGAGTTCTTGCAGTTGCTTTGACAGTTCCTCCAATTCCGATGGAGCTAGACGATATGGTGCGCGGGCTATGGGTGCTGCTCCTGGAGCGAGCTCGATCTGAAATTCGACCTGACGATGAGGCGGTAAGCCAGGTAAGTCTTCAGGAAACACCTGAGGGTAATCACGTACAATTGGAATATCCTCCAATTTCTTTTCCTTCGTCGATGCATCTGAAACTAGTGCCAGGATGGCAGTGTGCCCCTTACGTAAGCATTTCTGAGCCTTCAAGAAAGAGATGATGCCAACCACAGCACCACTCTTGTCGCCTTGAACTTCTAGAGGTTCCTGACCCGAACGAGGAATGCGAATAACCTTTTCGCTGCATAAGATTTCTGCCTGGTGTTGGGAAAGCCAATCCATCCCAATCACGACGTCGAAGCTACCCAAAACTATGGGAATGAGATCAATGGAGAAGGCTTGACCAGCTAGGATAAGATTACAACCCTGAACTACGTGCGTGGCTTCTAGACTTTTACCGTTAGCTAACTCTACTACATGTTTGGTGGGTAAAAGTGTTGGTGCACGTTTTAGCAGTTGACACATTTTCACAGACATATAGCTTGTATCCGCACCCGAATCAAATAAAACAGTAACGTAAATATTGTCGAGGAGAAACTTACCCATAACAACGTTGGGATCGTTCACTGCGTCACCTCGACCTAGCACGAATGCACGACCACGAGCTTCATTACCGTTGTTGTTTCCCCCGTTGTTGTTATTCCCGTTGCCCTGATTGTTGTTGTTGTTGCGATTCTGGTTCAACTGAGGGCAATCGCGTTTGAAGTGACCTTCAGCCCCACACTGGAAACATCCCCGGTTTCCACGCTGTGGCTGCTGCTGCTGCTGCTGGTTCTGTGGAGCTGGTTGCTGAGGCTGCTGATTCTGATTCGCAGGACGAGGGCTCCTACAGTCTTTGGCCTCGTGCCCCATCTTAAGACACCTTTGACAACGACCCTTGTTACATGGGCCGTGGTGATGCCTGTTGCAGTTGTGGCACCTGGGTTGACTACCCTGATATCTCCTCTGTCTGTGACCACTAGAGGATTGCTGACTGGGACTCTGATAGTGATCGATCTTCTGCTGCTGAGCTTGTGGCTGAACAGATGCTGAACCTTTGCTGGAATCCCCATCCCATTTTCTTTTACTGTCACCAGATGTAGCAGGAGTAACTGAGGTGGTGACGTTAGCAGTAGCATTAACACGCTTGGGCAGTCTATTCTGATCCACTGCCTGATCAGTGATGCGGTGAGCAAGACGCTGGATTTCTTGGATGTTTTCGAGGTTAGCCGACGTCACGTGGCTCTGAATTTCTGGCGCCAATCCCTTGAGATACAACTCAATGCGCTTGTATGGAGGGTCCACCATAGTTGGACACAGAACGGCCAGCTCATTAGACCGTTTGGTATACGCCTCGATTTCCGATCCAACCATTTTCAAATTATAGAGCTCATCCTCCAACTTATGAATATCTTCCCGCGTGCAATACTCACGCTTGATGAGTTCCTTAAAGTCGTTCCATGGGGTGGCGTTAGCAGCTGCCAACCCTAAGATCTGGACTTGGGCGTTCCACCAAGTCAATGCTATTCCTTCCAAAGTGCCGGTAGCAAACTTGACCTTGCGAGCCTCAGGGCACTCGCACATTTCGAACACCGATTCTAACTTTTCAAACCAATGGAGGAGTCCCACTGCCCCCTCTGTGCCGCTGAAAGAGTTTGGACGACAGTCCATGAAATTCTTGAACGTGCAGACAGGCTGCTGCGCGTGTTGACCTATTGTGTACGAATAGGACGAGAGTTAAATACGAGAGTTAGTGTAGGATCTAAAGATCCTAGTGTGTGCCTATACTGCAGGATATACTACCTGCTTGAGCTGCTGCAACTGCCGCAGCAACTTGAGCTTGAACAAGAGCCTCTAGCTGGGCTTGTGTCATGTTGATTCGTCCAGACATGATCTTCATAGTAACAAGTAGCATACGTAAGAATGGTTCGCGAGTAGGGCGATGACAGAAAAGCGTAGGCATATAGGTGTTCTCATGAAATCAAAGCACGTGTATCTAAGCGTAATACGAGCAAAGTTCTAAGCAGTTCTAGCAAACAGGCAATAAACATAAACCTTATTACCTAGGATGTCGAGTCTTGCACGTGGAGCGAAGCGTCGTTGTGGATCGTTGAGAGCACTGTACTGGTTATAGTCCGGTTTTAATAAAACGTTTTCCCATATTAAAACCAAGTTCTCTATAACCAATGGCTCTGATACCAATCTGTCACACCCCCAAAATCCACCCGCGGAGTACCACCGCTTGGGAGCGTGACTGACCAGGATCAAGCCATCAATCATATCAAACACAGCATTCAATATAAATGTAATTAATGTAAATCATCATGACATGACTGATGTTCAAACCAAATACTGTTTTAAGTAGCGGAAGCAATATAAAGTAAACCCAATTAAAGTTATAAGTTCAATAATGTTCATGATCCATCTGCCCACAACGACCTGCTCCTTCCTTGTGCAAGCTCCAAGTATACCTAAGGTCCTGCAAGGCATGCAGCAAATAATCAACAAACTAGTTGAGCGAGTTCACAGAAAGTAAGTTCATAACATACATAAGTATAGCTAGTGGGGGCTTCCCATGTTTATCCTGGCTAATGAGGGCTTCTCATTAACGGTACTTACTAGACTAACTTCCGACCATGTGTTCTTCTTTACCGAGAACAGGAAAACGTACAGGGTCACGTAGGCTTTACGTGACGTGCCCTTCCCCGAGGACAGTGGTACGCGTGGGGGCTACGTAGGCTTTACGCAGCGTGGCCTTCCGACCTGGAAGCCAGTAGATGGTATTGGGTCACGTAGGCTTTACGTAACGTGTCCTCCCGACCCGGGAGACATATGGCAAATATACTGGGTTACGTAGGCTTTACGTAACGTGTCCTGACTAACCTGAGGACGATGGTCTATAGTCTGGTATATGCGTAAGTACAAGTAACTCCTTTTACAATAACATATCCAACCCAATTCCCAACCCGGGAATCCCATGCCTTGGCTGTGTGAACTCACCTTGGTTTGCTCGGCAGATACACAGAAAGTACAAGTAGCAAGTAAATAGTCACTCACGTCCTATCATGGTTATTATACGAGTCAGGTTCGTATATAGTACGTATATAGTAATCACGTATAGTCATGGCAAACACGTATGCACGTATGCAGATAAGACATAGCATGTGAGGATCCAATTGTCTAAGTCCAATCATACCCGGCCCAATGACATAACAGTTCACAATAACAAAACAATCCAGATTCTCAATCGGCCCAAATAGCAATCACATACAAGTCCATTAGCAAAACAGTCCGCAATTTAAATCGTTGGGCTCAATAGATTGGCCCGTGACAGTGAAAGCCCAACAGTGCGCGTGTAAACGATGGTCTCGAGTCGCAACGGAGATCTCGAGTCGCAACCGGAGATTACGAGTCGCAACAGCTGGTTGCGAGTCGCAATGGAGATCTCGGTTCATCATGGTCTGGTTACGAGTCGCAATCTGACTCGCAACCGTGGTTGCGGTTCGTGCGGTCTGGTCTCGAGTGGGGTTCCGACTCGCAACAAGCGATGCCGAGTCGCAACCGCGTGTGTAACGACTTTCCTGATTTCACGCAATTCATTTAGGCAATTCAATCATCGTTGACAGTTTCCAAAAATCAATTATCAACTAACAGTTTGTCATTCAAAAATTCATCGATCAAACAGGGAAAATAAATCATAAATTCTTATGAACCCTAATAATTACACTTATGAACAATAACAATAATCATAACACTCAATCATATTATGATCCGATTTCACGAACATTAAACTCGAATTGCATAACTTCACAGCCAATCAACAAGACATTATCATTAACATCATCAACAGCAAATCAGATTAACAAACATCACTATTATCCGTACCCGCATCCAACATCAACAACCAATCAATTTTTACTAACATACTCCCTAGTTACATCGCACAACCGAATGATAGCAATCGTGGCATCACATATAATCGAACATGAATTCAAACAAACATACTAACCGGTTACAAGTAACGAGATGTGATCCGAACAAGAGGGTGATCGGGTGGCCTTGTGCCGTCGGTTCCTAAACAAGCCGAGAGAGAGAGAGACGAGATAGAGGAGCTAGGGTTTTGTGTGTGTATTCTTGTGTTGTAACAAATGAGAGGAAAACAAGACCCTTAGTTTTGGTATAGTGGTTGCGAGTGGGGAGTGGGCCGAGCCCACTCGGTTACCTAATGGACCGAATGTAAGGTGTAAAGCCCAAAGGCTTGTGTGACCGGTTTGTGTGGTTTGGGCTCGTGCAACGCATAACATACATACACACATAACACACGTAAACAAATATTCATTTAAAATCATATAATCCAGTTCTCATAAGCACGCAACGTTACATCAAAGCAAGTCTAAAGTTCGAGTTGTCACATATATGGTGTTATTTATCATGATCTGCATTTATATGGTGTTATTTATCATGATCTGCATTTGTATGGTGTTATTTATCCTGCACTTTCATGTAGGGTGTTATTTATCATGTTGATTTATATGAAGGATGTTATTTATTCTGTTCATTGCAAAAATAAGGTGTTATCTAGGGTTTTATTTATACTGGACTTATATGGAAGTAGGTTCTTTCTCAAGGGTGTTAATTTTCATGTTGATTTTGATGATGTGTGTTATTTATCCTGGAAGGTTATTTATCTAGTGTTAGGATAAGATGTATTAGATGAAGTAGGTGTTGAAGTATTTTAAATATAGTTTTTAATTTCTTCTATAGTCAGGTCAAGCCATCGGCATAGGGGCAAAATGTACAAATCACGTTTCAAAAACACAATTGACAGACCATTGGTATGTAGTGACTCAGAAACGTCAAATAACAACGACAAAGGTAATCCAAATGTAGTTTAAAGTATAAAAAAACAAAAAAACAATAAAGTTTGATTAGTAGCCATATGTGTTTATGTTTGTTGATGAGAGTTGTTTTTGACGATGTTCGCTTTGAATAAAACAGATGGTCAAGATCGGATGAATGATGCTGGTAATGCAAAAACAAGAGAAGATGTCCCGCCATCGATAAAAAACACACAAGGTACGTTTTGAAATCAATGATGTTGTGATTATAATTTGTTTGCATATAAGAGATGATAAAAATTTATTTTTGTTTGCAGACCAGGATGTTAATGATAGTCAACTTGTCGTACACCCATACGTCCATATAACATCAACAAAAGGTACTATGTTGAAGTGTTTATATTTTGAATAACTTGTTTACTAAAACAAATATTAAAAATTGTTGTAGATCGGCTGCGAGACCTGGATGACGATTTTAACGACACCCCACCACCGGGTAAGCGACGAAAATCGGCTGCCAAAAGAGCACCGACTCTTGGAATGTACCAACCAGTGAGACAACCATATAAGCCATTCACGGCTGCACGGATCAGGCCAAAAGTAGGTATCGACAATTTTTTAACACTAGCATCCGGCCTAAAGGAGGAACAACGTAAGAAAGTGGAAGAAATTGGGTTTGGGTCGATATTTGGTTATACGGTGAAAGGCGTGCCTACTGCTTTAGCAAACTGGTTGGTTACAAATTACGACGCAGACAATGATGTTTTAAACGTGGGCAGTGGGCTTACTATAAACATAACCTCGGAGCTTGTTAAGAATGTTTTCGGGCTGCCTATGGGACCAACAGATCTTGCTGAGAAGAAAAAGGCGAGCAAAAGAAAGGATGTTGTTGTCCAAGCGTTCAGAGATCAGTTTAAGCATATGGATACCACTCGCTTATCGCCGGTTCAGCTGATGAATTACATATTGGATTGGCAGGCTGATGACGGAAGACTGTTTGTACTGAACTTCTTGATTCTTTACTTTTCACTCCTAGGAGAAACCATGACGAACAATTCCGTCAACGTGCGATTCATTTCAAATATTCAGCCAGACGTGGATATCAAAAGCTTCAATTGGTGTGCGTACATGGTCACGTGTCTCAAAAGAACGAAAACATCGTGGCATGGTGGTGATGATGCTTTTCAAGGGCCGATGTTGTTACTTGCGGTAAGTATTTAACTTTTAGTATTAAAATATTGTTGTGTAGCATCGTTAGTTAAATAACTGATATGCAGCCACGTATTAGTAAATTAGACCATGTGTAAATTAAATAACACCTTGGCTAGCTGAGTAACACCATAAGTGACAGAATGAATATTTGTATTTCTAAATGACACCACATATGTTTAAATAACATTATATAACTGCATAACACCCTTTTTTACTTAATAACACTATGGTTTAATAACACTATATAATTGCATAACACCCTAGTTTACGTAATAACAATTTATATATCTAAATGACACCACATGTGGTTTAATAACACTATATACCTACATAACACCCTATTTTACTTAATAACACTATATAACTGAATAACATCACTGTTGTTATCTTGTTTACAATTATTTTGACAATTATGCTGGGAATGCAACTTATTTCAAAATATTGGTGAAGGTTGCTTACGGAATTGTGTTAAAGAAGATACCTTCATCACACAGTTCAAATATTATTGAACTTGTAGATGATGATCTTCTGAACAATCTCGAATGTGATATGGAAAGTATGCATTCTGAACAAAATAAGAAGAGAAAGACGAGGGAAGATAAAAAACCCAAATGAGTAGAAGGGGATGAATGTGGTGGAAAACAAATCAAGAAGCAAAAACAAAGACAGGAAAAAGGAATAGAAAAGGAGAATCCGATTGATGAAGGAAATGAAGAGATCGAGATCGAAGATGATGATGCGCACTTGGGTATATACAGACACTGTGCAGATTACCTCCTGTCACAAACTGACACTCAAACATGTGCATTATTTGTAGGTTCGGATGGCGAAGTGCGCATTCCGATGGTCTCACAGTATGGTGACACTCCATTAGCATCAGGAACATCAATTCAGGACGATTTTGAACTGGTAAACATCTTATGATTCATACTAGACTTGAAAGTATATGTTATTTCTCATGATATGTTATTAAACCGGGGTTTCGTACAGGTTCGGTCGAATTTGTTGGATAACTTGTTTAACGAATTTGAGATATGCGTTAACAAGATCAATAACACCATAACAGAATCGTGTCTGATGTTCCTGAAGAGTGATCTGCTGAAACAGAAAGCATTGGAGTGGAAGGAGATAATGAAAATGCACCTTGTTGTTGATGATGAGAAAAAAAAGGATGGAGATGAAGTGGAAAAGGGAGATCAAAACGTTGACGCAGAAAAGGATGATGTGGCCGAGGCAGCTGAACAAGTTGATCCGCAAAAAGGTAGTGTATCATTAGACGGATATAACACTCCTACGAACGAGCGAAATAAAGAACATATAACACAACACACTTCTCCCTTTTCACCAATGACGTCTTTGTTTGTCGCAGAACTGGACAAAGTTGTTGAAAGGGTTCAAAGTGAAATTACACCAGAGACAAAATTCAACGTTTCAGGAATTGAAGCTTTGAACTTGTCAACAAGACTGGCAGACGCATCAACGGATTAAAAATGTAAGGAAGTAACACAGCCTGTTCAGCGTCAGGGATCGCCAAGGCCGAAATGAACAATCAAGCTTCCGGAAGCACTGCGGTCACCGTACGTCGAGTGGACTGTCATGTTGAGAACCGTTCGTGATAAGGCTGAAGACGCACTGGCCCGATGGATATTTTCTGCAGAAGGAAACGTATGGTAAGAATCTGAATTGGACCTTAAAAAATGTGTTTATGTAGTGTATTATACGTTATAAGTTTTGAACAAATATTGAATTATACATTCTTGTTGATGGTGTTTCGGTTTGTAGGGATATTTTGTTCAGCGACAACGGTAACGTGTCGGTGATGAGGAGGCCTTTTGAGTCGATGATGCCTGGTGTAACTGTGCACGTGAATGTCATCAGTGCCTGGGCCGCATTGTTGAACTATGAAGAAAAAAAGAGGAGGATTGGGACAGCCCCAAGATTATTCTGCAACGCAGGAATGTTGGTAAGTTTAATTTCTGGATATTATTAAGTGAAAACAGACCGTATTATGTGAGCATAGTGAATAACACCATGTATATTTTGTGTCTGCATAAATAACACCATAGGTATGTAACCTATAAGATCATTGTTTAATTATGTCTGCTTAAATAACACCATAGTTTGATTACTGAAAACCTTCACAAATCTGGTTTTTGTTTACCTGAAAAAACACTACAGCTCGAAAAGCAGACCGTATCATGTGAGCATAGTTAATGACACCATGTATTATAATAACACCATAGGCCTGGAAATAATAACACCATTGGTTAATTGTGTATTACTAAAATAACACCATAAATATGCTTGTGAATTCTTAACTTAACACCATAATTTGTTCTTTTGTTTACATGAAAAACACAACAGCTGGATAAAGATTTCACGTTGTCTGATGATGACCGATTAGCAGAATTTATGACAAACATGAATGTTGTGCTGGCTTCAACAGAAAGGAATACACAACCAGTTCGACTGAAGTTGCCACGGCAAACACTTTACAATGGCATCGACTGTGGTATTTTCCTTATGCGGCATATGGAAACTTACACTGGTAATCGCGTTTAAATTTCTATTTAGTAAAAAAATAATTAAAATACTTGTTGTCGAAATATGTTTTATTCTGATGGTTTGGTATTGAATAGGAACATACGTTGGACATTGGATGTGTGGTTTATCGAATGAGAGGGACGTTACTGGCGAGGTGTTGCCTGATCAAGCACGCGAAATCGAGGATCTGCGTAAGAAGTACCTATAAAAAATGCTCCTAAGCGACGTGAACACGGAACGAGGCCAAGTGGAACGAGAAGTACAAGAATACGCACTTTTGGACGAGGATGATAGGGTGAGAATGGAAGACAATGCAATCGACCGGATTGCTGAAAGGTTGGGAGCTGGCGTGTAGGTGGACAACGGAACAAGTTAAACTTTTTGTTAATAGACAAACATTTTGGGTCATATAGATTATATGATGTGTTAGCGTTTTGGCTAACTTATGATTATGGTGTAATTTGACTTTGTAAAGCCTGATTACAATCATAAGCTGTTTCTGTTTTACACCTTTTTATTCAGGTGTTTTAATGAATTTATATTGCGATTTCCCTCACAAAAAGAACGCGTATTGAGCAGATGGTTTTTTACAAAGTAAATGATGTTCATGTTAATGATGTATAAAAAAACATACCAACTCCTTTGCACAATTAAGACGCTATAGGCAAGTAAATAACACAATAAAGCTACACATTACATAAATAAACAACATGAACATGTGAACACCATTAATAACACCCAGAACAAAAAATAACACCACAGGTTTTGAAAATTAAAAAAATAATTTTCTGTACAGATAAATAACACCATTAACAACAAATAACACCCTGAACAACAAATAATACCACTAGATAACAATAAATTTCTGAGTGAGGACAAATAACACTATTCAAATTGCAACATACATAATAAAACACCCTGAACAACAAATAACACCATTGTTTAACAAAACAAACATATTTAACAGAAACAATCGGTAATATTAAATTCGAACAAAAGCAAACAAAATAAAACCATGAGTGTATGCAAATCCGAAAAATGATAAAAAACCTAACAATGTACGAAACAAGAAGAAAGTACGTTAAAAATAACGAAATTTTTAGACATCTCTAAGTAACTTACTACTCCTCTTCCCCATCCTCCTCGTCTAATGCATCCTCATCTTGTTCACCCATATCTTCTTCAACTTCCACCCATTCATCTTTCTCCTCATCAACTTCATCAGCTTCTTCACCGTCATCCTCGGTCATAGCTTGTTCTTTAGTCCGGGTAGGGTTTTTGCAAGTACGTCTGTTATGCTCGTATCTAAAACAGTTTTGACACTGGCGGCTCTTTTTACCCAACTGACTTAATGCAATTTCACGTTTGGACTTCATCCGTTTAGGCTTACCCATACCTTTGAATCTTGTTCAAATGGGAACACGAACGGTTGCATCAGATGGTTTTGTGTTACCAGTAATTTCGGCAAACCTTTCACGAAGGTTCTTAGGTGGAGCATTGATGACCGACTCATCCGCAGTTTAGAAATAATTAACAACATGATCCCTGAACGAGCATAGCGCATCGAAGTTGGTGACAAGCTTGTTAATAACGGACTCTGTAGAATATGTGATCTCATGTACAACACGGTTAACTTCATTATAACGATCCTCGGTCTCATTGATACCTAGAATAGCACCAGGGGTACTATTTGGAACAGCCTCCCGTGTCCAACGTCGTAATATATAGCGTTGTGGAAACTCCCTAATGTCCAGCATCCTTAGCACACAAAAGATGTGTGAGCACAACAACCCAAACTGTTCGAATCTTTTGCATGTACAATACACAGTCATGTCGTCCTCCCACATCATAACCTATAAAACACCATTAGAAAATTAGAAGTTTCCATAAATAACACTAAAAAACACCATATGCAACTGGAAATCGGCAAAAGCTATACAATTTTCAAAAATAACACTACAAAACATCATGTGTATACCTCGAAGAAAGTAGTGCATGGTTGTTCCCAGTCCTTCACAAAAAAGTTAACGAAGTCAGCCATGTTTTCCCACTTTCCGATAGCACATATGTGTATACCGTTTTGTATCTCCAACTGCTAGTAAAAAAATATAGTGCGTGTGAATATCCTGGACGCTTGATCCTCCAAAACAAAGTCTTCAGCCCATATTTCAGCGTTGGTATTTCTGGTGTCATGGTCATTCTTCCTGTGCTCATGTCTCTGAGCTTTAATAGCAGAATCAAAATGCCCGAGAAATTCGACAAGTGTGCAACCCGGGTTACAGAACTGTCCAAAGAAATGGTTCTCACTCTCTGAACGAGAAGAGGTACGCATAAGCCCGGACACGACCTCCTCACGATAATAAGCCGGTATCCAAGTATCCCTGATTTGAAAAAGTGACTGCAGCCACTCATGATCAACCAAGTTAAAATCGTTCATTATGGTAGCCCACTCACTTTCAAACTTAACAGGTAGAATTGAATCGGTCCATGCAATGGCACACAGCCTCTTTTTGAAATCTGTATTATTGCAGATTGTAGCACCAACCTAAAACACCATTGAATAACATATAACACCATAATCACCAAAAAGTATGTAAAAAGTATAAAGAAAGGTTAAAAGGACGAACAACTAAACACCTTAGCAGAAAGCTTTTCCATGATGTGCCACGTGCATAGCCTATGTCTACTCCCGGGCCATGTATCTTCAATAGCCTTCTTCATGGCTGGGTCTTGGTCGGTGACAATCACCGGAGGGGCACGGCCAAATGCTTGACGAAACACATTTAGCAACCAACTATAAGTTTCAGCAGTTTCGTTTCCTATTATAGCGGCACCAAGAGTAACGTTGCGATTGTGATTGTCGATACCGGTAAATGGAACAAACATCATGTTGTACCTGAAAAACAAATACGGAATAAAAACACCATAAAACTGAATGACATATACTGAAGAAAATAAGCTGTAAAAATCAAAATAAATATAATAATTACCAAACTTACTTGTTACGACGATATGTGGCATCAAATGAAACAACGTCACCAAACACCGAAAAACTCCTTTTGGCATCTTCATCTGCCCAAAACAAACCCCTTAAAACCACACCTTCGTTAGTTATATACTCCATTGAAAAGTTTGGCATGTACTCTTTCTTCCTCATAAGCCGTTTAATCATCATATCAGCATCAAACTCAGATATATACCTGTTCAGGTCTCGCTTGAAATTTTTAAAATCGTTTTTGGTTGCCCCAACCTTGTCAAACCCACCATACAATGTCCTCATGATATTAAACGCTTTGACAGGTCCAATGTTCAAGGCGCTCAATGCGTTAACGGCTTGCTCTTGCATATAGTTCATACCTCGGTTAGCGGGGAGTAAATGCCTATCTTCCTCAGCAACAAAAAAGTGATTATGTGCCTCATTGAAAGAATATACCTCGTATAGATTTGAAGGCATTAACTTTAAACACATACGTGCTTCGCACCCCATCCTTATAGAAGGAACACGACGAACAGATTTCCTCTTTGACCCATTATTTGAGGTGTCAATCTTTTTAGATGTATCGATCGCCTTAAAAGGTTTAGTCCCCTCCTTTGAGCAAACAAACCATTTAGATTTTATAACACCATGATGCGTGTATTGAGAAGACTTCCTGGCAGTGAAGCCTGAAGCCTGAAGCCATTGCATACTTCTGATAAAAGAGGAATGCGTTGTTCACCGTATCAAAGGTCATCTTATCCTTCGTCTTAAGCGATTCATCTACCTCCGGTAAATAAGTCTTCTTACCGGAGTTTGGGGACAGATGTAGTTTCCCAAGCGGCTGATAGGTTTGAAATCCTGCGAAAATAATTAAATTTTCTAGAGAAAAAAACAATACAACATAATACATATAAAATAACACCACAAAACAACTGTTATAAAAAAAACACCCTGTTTTTATATGAAAAAACACCATGAACGTATGAAAACCCTGTAAGGAACATCACATGCAAAAAAAAACACCATGACTCATCATCAACTGATATAAAAAAACACATACAGCTTCAACTTCGATAACATACTTAAAAACACCATGTACGTATAAAAAACACCCTGAACAGGTTACACATGGAGTCATCACAAAAATTGCGTATAGTAAAGTAACAGACATGGAAAAACACCATACAGTGTACCAAAGTAAAAACACCACAACTAATATGCAAAAACACCAGTGCAAAAAAAAACACCTTACATAGTTATAACTGGTGTTCATGAAAATTCCAATAAAAATAATGATGATTGAAAAATTGACAATTAAAATTAAATGAACAATGTTCTTGCATATTCATTACAATTACATAATAAGCTGCGAATCAAACATACAGAATTACCTTGATCGTCGTTCTTCATGAATAAAGAAAGTATGAATCAGATTAACGATTGTATGCGTATGCAATCTGTATGCGTGATCAAATAAGAAACTAGAAACTGAAAGTGATTTTATAATGATTAAGAAGAGATCGAGATAATTTAAAGATTTAGATTAATCTGATAATATATTCAAAAATCGAATTCCCTAAAAAAACTCAGAAAAATCGGTTACAAAGATTTGATCCTTAATTAGGTTTATTGGTATAATTACAAATATAACCTTGATCTAATGAAATTAATATGGAATGATCTAATGGCTGAGATTTTTTCTCACACTTTAGGCCTTTTTTACAGGATCCTTTACTTATATATATATATATATATATATATATATATATATATATATATATATATATATATATATATATATATATATATATACTAGCCATTTACCCGCGCGATGCGGCGGGAGTGACGATTTACAATAGAATACTCGTTTACCGTTAGTTTATCACCTATAGGTTTGGCGGGAGTGACGATTTACAATAGGATACTCGTTTACCGTTAGTTTATCACCTATAGGTTTGTTGTTCTTCGATTTCAATATGGCGCGATAAATTGTAGCAAGTGAATTTAGAGAGAAAAATGGCTCAAGATTTTAGGGTTTCATTGTTTAGAGATGTAATCCGGGTCAAGTAGGATCTATTAGTACCTTATGTAATTTAAATTGTAATCCGGGTCAAGATTTTAGGTTCCTTTGTCCAACTATTTATACTTGTATTAAACATAACTACAAAAACAACATTAAAATGTTAAGTGTTGAAAAGGTAACGCTGTCTGATTACTTACTGCACGTTGGCAGATATTTACCAATACATATGCTCTAAAGGTCAAGTCAAGATTTGAAACCTGCCAACCGATGGGTCAATATTGTGTTTTATAACAGATGAAGTGATGGCATATCTAGTAAAGTTAACCACATAACCCAACCAACCATTTTCTTGCTACAACTAACTGATTCCGAAGATCCATTTTTAGAGTTCGAAAGCCTATTTTGACCCGTTAGTTGACCCAAACAATGAACTTGAGTGGCAATGCACACAAAGAATAACTATACCTTTTGCTGTGCATGACACTTCGTACAAGTGTATACAAGATAATCAATAATGAATACATATTGGTAGCTAGCATCATAAATATGAAATTATCTTGTTTTTGTTGGTCCAATAGTCGTTCCCATTCAAGCATCAGAAATATGTAGGTGGTTTCTAATATATAATCAGAACATGCATACATACATACATCTGTTTTTTTTTAAAAGTAGTTCACTACAGCATGATTGCTTTTTATTATAAACTTGAATGGCTATCATTTCAAATCCAGAAAACTGATTTGGGCTCGATTCAAGCCGACCGGTGTCACTGCAGTAGTCATAGAATAGAGTAAGTACGGAAGTTCTTTGTTGCGTCAAACCACAGGTTCAACCTCTGTTCCCTATTACCCTGCATATACCAAACAAACTTGCGATTAGTTTATGCACAGCTATTCATAATCATTTTATCATGAAATAAGGATACCTGAACAAATGTCTCGCTCGACCAATAGTTTCCCTTGACGCATTATGCAAGGTTCGCTCGGTCCAACAACTCAAGCAAATGTTTTCTATGTTTTTTAGGGGGAAGATGGGTGCATCTCTCCACAGGGCATACAAGACACAGGTCATTGGCGGAAGCCCGCCAAATTTAACATATAAAGTTTTTTTATATGTTAAATATGGCGAGCTGCCGCCAATAACCTATGTTTTGTATGCCCTGGGAGAGAAGCACCCATGTTCCCCCTAAAATGCAAAGAAAACATTTGCTTGAGTTGTTGGATAGATTACACAGGCTCAGTTTTTGCATCACAGCCTCAAACACTTTCAGTTCAGATAGATTACACAGGCTCAGTTTTTGCATCACAGCCTCAAAACACTTTTAGTTCAGACAGATTAAGAACACAAGATCAGCTTATGCATCATAGACTCAACACTTTTAGTTCAGACAGATTAAGAACACAAGCTCAGCTTTCGCATCACAGCCTCAAACACTTTCAGTTCAGACAGATTAAGAACATTTGGACGGAAGATGTATAACCTTGTAAAGGGTAAAAGGGTTTGTGTTTTCTTGTTCCTTAACAGTTGTACATTGTGCATTAAGTGTTTTTTCAACACCTTGTTCAATTACCATCTTGTCCTTCACATATGTTTATTAAGAACACAAGCTCAGCTTTCGCATCACAGCCTCAAACACTTTCAGTTCAGACAGATTAAGAACACAAAATCCGGAGTACACAACAAGAGTAATTTGCCACGAAACTTAAACAACCTTTAAAGCATGAAGTACACGTGTTTTAAGCACAAGAAACAAATATGTAACCTGACAGAGTCAGCTTATGCATCATAGCCTCAAACACTTTCAGTTCAGACATATTAAGAACACAAGCTCCGTTAGTTCTCGCAAAGTCAACCATGATAAAAAGAAATCAAGTATTAGTAAAGATTTGATATTAGTTATAACCAGTACACTATTAACTTAAAATAAATTTAATATAAATGACATTTTGTCAAGTTGCAAATATAAAAACCTTTATTCTAAAAAAAAAAAGAAAAGAAAATTGATGAATGATGATAAACTTTACTTTACCTCTGCTTGAGTGAGCATGAGACCACTAAGTGACGGAACATTCTGCATATGAAGCCCCCATCGATTCGAATGAAGCAGCGTTCAGCGTCACTAAAGCCGATTCCGAGACTCTCCAAGCAGATACACTTTCTCCGGCAGCCAGAAGATCGGAGTGAGCTTGTTCTGTAAAAATAGTGATCGTGACAGTCGTTAACCAAAGGTATAACTAATTAAATTCAGATCCTAAAAAAAGGTTTCCTTGCGAGTTGCGAGTGACATACCTGAACTGTTCTTGAATCTGACATGGGATGGTGAGACCGCATCTATGGTCAAGCCTGAACTGTTCTTCGACCTTTTAAAAGGAAGACCTTTAACACTGGGTTGCTAAGATAGCTCGTTGGAATGATGACCTGTCATAGCTTGGGTGTTACGTAAACCGTCCATTTGACTTCACACGGATCACCATATGCTTTCTCTCTCAATGCTCACACATCTCACAAAACAACATCACATCTCACAAAAAGGGATGCCAAAAGCAGGGAAGTACAATCAACAGGAAAAAGCAACACTTTACTTTTGTGTGAAAGACAGCTTGCTTGCTGCAGTCTCTATAATATATCAACACTCTTCCATACACTGTTTGAAAGACAGCATGCTTGAATGACAGCATGCTTGCTTCAGTCTCTATAAATAATTCAGAGATATCTACACTCTACTCACACTTTACAAACTCTCAACTACACTCAACTGGAAGACTCAGACATGTAATTGAGAGATGAACACAACTACGGGTAAAGCCATGGCTGCAACACACGGTTGCAAAGTGAGAACTATGCAACCTGGATATTGCCCCGCCAAGATGCTACTCGGATCTTCTATGTACCCTCAAAATACAATCATCATCACAATCTATTGTGTTATGTAACCCCGCTTTAAAGCATGATGTACAAGAGTAATTTTCCACTAAACTTAAACAACCTTTAAAGCATGATGTACAGCTGTTTTAAGCACAAGAAACACATATGTAACCTCACAGGCTCAGCTTATGCATCATAGCCTTAACAGTTTCAGTTCAGACATATTAAGAACAAAGCTCAGCTTATGCATCATAGAGTCGACAGGCTCAGCTTATGCATCATAGAGTCGACAGGCTCAGCTTATGCATCATAGAGTCGACAGGCTCAGCTTATGCATCATAGCCTCACAGGCTCAGCTTATGCATCATAGCCTCACAGGCTCAGCTACAACACTTATCATCCCCAAAAATGACCTAAATATCATAATTATCACAAAACCATGACACTTATCAATCCCAAAAATGAAGGAAAAGATCAAAATATAACAGAACACAGTAAAATCAAAACTACAAAAACAATTTATCCTTTCACTATGTCATATCTGAAATTAACCTAACTATCATCACCAAAAATACAAATTCAAATATCACAAAACTTTCAACCTAATTTGAAATAACCGCATCTACTAACAAATCCACATCAAGATTAAAGATAAATCAACATTTAGAACCTAACCTGAGTCGATTCATCACAAAACACATGCGAAAATCCTTCGTAAACCTCAGATTTCGTCCTTCGAACATCCGTCAAGCTCTTCCTATCACTTTAATAAACATATATCAAAGACAAGATGGTAATTGAACAAGGTGTTGAAAAAACACTTATAATGCACAATGTACAACTGTTAAGGCACAAGAAAACACAAAACCATTTACCCTTTACACGGATCTACATCTGCCGTCCATTTTTTTAACTTTATCACACGGATCTAGATCTGGACCGTCCATTTCACTTCACAGTCTATTATGCATCATAGCCTCACAGGCTCAGCTTATGCATCATAGCCTCACAGGCTCAGCTTATGCATCATAGAACACTTGGGAAACATCCAAGTGATATATCGTATAGTACTTTATAGAGACTGCAGCAAGCAAGCTGTCTTTCAGACATGTACTTTTAGATCTGTGAATCTGTGATAATACTTTTACAACTGGAAGACTCAGACATGTAATTGAGAGATGAACACAACTACGGGTAAAGCCATGGCTGCAACACACGGTTGCAAAGTGAGAACTATGCAACCTGGATATTGCCCCGCCAAGATGCTACTCGGATCTTCTATGTACCCTCAAAATACAATCATCATCACAGTCTATTGTGTTATGTAACCCCGCTTTAAAGCATGATGTACAAGAGTAATTTTCCACTAAACTTAAACAACCTTTAAAGCATGATGTACAGCTGTTTTAAGCACAAGAAACACATATGTAACCTCACAGGCTCAGCTTATGCATCATAGCCTTAACAGTTTCAGTTCAGACATATTAAGAACACAAGCTCAGCTTATGCATCATAGAGTCGACAGGCTCAGCTTATGCATCATAGCCTCATAGGCTCAGCTTATGCATCATACCCTCACAGGCTCAGCTTATGCATCATAGAACACTTGGGAAACATCCAAGCCATCTAGGTCGTATAACTTAGGACCTTAGTCCGACAACCATCAAACTCTGCCATCTGTCCGGCCCTTAGAAACACCTTTGTCTTACTAATCTGCATGTGACATATAAACAAACAAGTAAACATAAAAAAAATTAAAAAGGTAAATCCTAACTAAAACATCGGATGTAGGAAATAACCGCATCTACTAACAAATCCACATCAAGATTAAAGATAAATCAACATTTAGAACCTAACCTGAGTCGATTCATCACAAAACACATGCGAAAATCCTTCGTAAACCTCAGATTTTCACAAAACCATGACACTTATCAGTCCCAAAAATGAAGGAAAAGATCAAAATATAACAGAATAAAGTAAAATCAAAACTACAAAAATCATCACCAAAAATACAAATTCAAATATCACAAAACTTTCAACCTAATTTGAAATAACCGCATCTATCTACTAACAAATCCACATCAAGATTAAATATAAATCAACATTTAGAACCTAACCTGAGTCGATTCATCACAAAACACATGCGAAAATCCTTCGTAAACCTCAGATTTTCACAAAACCATGACACTTATCAGTCCCAAAAATGAAGGAAAAGATCAAAATATAACAGAATAAAGTAAAATCAAAACTACAAAAACAATTTATCCTTTCACTATGTCATATCTGAAATTAACCTAACTATCATCACCAAAAATACAAATTCAAATATCACAAAACTTTCAACCTAATTTGAAATAACCGCATCTATCTACTAACAAATCCACATCAAGATTAAAGATAAATCAACATTTAGAACCTAACCTGAGTCGATTCATCACAAAACACATGCGAAAATCCTTCGTAAACCCCAGATTTCGTCGTTCGAACATCCGTCAACCGCTTCACCAGAAAAGTAAGAATCACAAAAGAACATGGTAAGATATATAACACTCATTGCAACTTATTAGAACATCAAACGGATCCCTTGTTCAAATCTGTGGATCCCTAGATCTGCTCATGAAACGGATCTGGTGATAGATTCAAACGGATCTGGTGATAGATCTCATGAAACCCTAGATCGCCGAGAAGAGAGAGAGAAGAGAGAGAGAAGAAGATCTGATGTTGTTTTGTGAGATGTGTGAGCATTGAGAGAGAAAGCATATGGTGATCCGTGTGAAGTCAAATGGACGGTCCCGATGTTGATCCGTGTGAGAAAGTAAAACATTTGGACGGCAGATGTATACCCTTGTAAAGGGTAAAAGGGTTTGTGTTTTCTTGTGCCTTAACAGTTGTACATTGTGCATTAAGTGTTTTTTCAACACCTTGTTCAATTACCATCTTGTCCTTCACATATGTTTATTAAAGTAGTATAGATATATATATATATATATATATATATATATATATATATATATATATATATATATAGGGGAAGGTTCAAATGAAAACCACTATTTATTGTGAAAACTCGAAAACTAACTAAAAAAAGCCAAAAAAACATACAAATTTATTATTTTTTTTTTTTTTGCAAACCAAATTTCGCAGGTTTTTATATATATAAAAAAAATTTTTTTTTGTGTACTGCACATGTGTAATACTACACATGTGTATGTGTACTGCACATGTGTATTATTACACTTGTGTACTACACAAATTTTTTTTTTTTTTTTGAAAAAAAAAAATTTTACATATATAAAAACCAGCGATTTTTTTTTAAAAATTGAAAAAAAAAATTTTGTGTGTTTTTTGGGTTTTTTTAGTTAGTTTTCGAGTTTTCACAATAAAAGTGGTTTTCATTTGAACCATCCCCTATATATATATATATATATATATATAGGGAGAGGATCATGAGAAAACTAGATATAAATGAGAAAACTAGAAAACTAACTAAAATCCACTAAAAGGGAGAGGGAGGGAGACTTTTAATGAAGGAGGGGGGACTTTTAATGAAGGAGGGGTAAAATTGGAACAAAAAATATATAAATTTTCAAACATTTCCCATTTCTCCATACGTTATCATTTTAAAACAAAAATGGCACCATAAGATCACAAATTTTCTTATCTTTCATTCAAGTATATTCGAGCATATTTTTTATGACATAAAAAAAGATTTATGGTGTCGTCTTGTTTTCTCCACTATTATTATAGTAGTGCACATGTGCAATGTAACATGTACTACAATTGCATTACATGCTTAAAATTAGCTTTTTGAGTCTAGTTTAGCTTTTAGGGTTAGTTTTTTTGGAGGTTTAGGATTAGGATTAGGTTTTTGGGTGTGGGGGGAGGGGGGTTTAGGTTTTTTTTGGGGGTGGGGGGGGGTGGGGGGTTTAGGTTTTTTTTCGGGTTTATGTTTAGTGTTTAGTTTTAGGTTTTTGGGGGGTGGGGGGTGGGGGGTTTAGGTTTTTGGGGGGTGGGGGGTGGGGGGGTTTAGGTTTTTGGGGGGTGGGGGAGGGGGTTTAGGTTTTTTGGGGGGGGGGGTGGGGGGTTTAGGTTTTTTTCGGGTTTATGTTTAGGGTTTAGTTTTAGGTTTTTGGGGGGTGGGGGTGGGGGGGTTTAGGTTTTGGGGGGTGGGGGGTGGGGGGGTTAGGCTTTTGGTGGGAGGGTGAATTTAGGTTTTGGGGGGTGGGGTGGGGGGGGGTTTAGGTTTTTGGGGGTGTTGGTGGGTGGTGGGTTAAGTGGTTTAGTCTTTCCGTATTAGTGCACATGTGCAGTACAACAAAAAAAATTTTTTTTTTTTTTTTTTTTTGAAAATTTTTTTCCATACATATAAAGTAGCGATTTTTTATTAAAAAATTGTAAAAAAAAAAAAAAAATTTTTTTTGGTATTTTTTTGGTTTTTTTTAGGTTTTTTTAGTTAGTTTTTTGGTTTTGTCATTTAAACTAGTTTTCTCATGATCCATCCCCTATATATATATATATATATATATAAGGGGAAGGTTCATTGGGGAACACTAAAAAAGTGGAGAACAGCGGGGAACGGGCTCAAACGAACTCTGATTGGACTCATTCCAGCGGCGTTGGAACCGGCTCGTCGAACCCTAACTAAGATACCTTAACCCTAAACTCTAAATCTTAACTCCTAAACTCTAAACCCTAAAGCTAAAAAATAAGGCTAAAACCTAAGCTAAACCGTAAAATCTAAACTATAAACCCTAAAAGCTAAACCCTAAAGGCTAAACCTAAAGCTAAACCCTAAAGCTAAACCCTAAAGCTAAACTCTAAACCCTAAAACTAAACCCTAAGGCTAAACCCTAAAGCTAAACCCTAAAAGTCAAACCCTAATATATTTAGGGTTAAGGGGTTATGATTTAGGGTTTAGGGTTAAGAGATCCTAGTTAGGGTTCGACGAGACAGTTCCAACGCCGCTGGAATGAGTCCAATCGGAGTTCGTTTGAGTCGGTTCCCCACTGTTCCCCATTTTTTTAGTGTTCCCCAATGAACCTCACACTATATATATATATATATGTGTGTATATATATATATATGGAAAGGATAAATAGAAAACTTATTTGTAGTGAGAAAACCTAGTAAACACTACTTATGACCATTGATTTACTTGATCTAATGGTTGAGGAAATAAGAGACTTTATTGGTTTAAATAAATTACATTCTTTGAGTTCAAAAGCACTTTAAGGGGTATTTGGGTAAAACAAACTTGCCAAGCAGGTACATTTTATATACTATAATATATGTGAAGGTGTATTCACTTTCCTAATGCTTTCATTATCTCTCTCTTCTTGTATCTGTTGTCACCATCAAACCATCATCACCCCATATCTCCTATTCTCTCTTTTCTTGATTCAAAATTTTAAATAATAAACCATACATATTTTGTTGTACTTCTGTGAGTTTGGTGTTTCTTGTGAACTATTATGAGTGTATGCTCAATTTTTTTCGTAGTATATTGTTTCTCATATTATAGTGTTCCTCATATTACGTTTATTATATTGTGTACTCTACTTTTTTTTAAGTATATAGTGTGTGTTTGTGCCCTTTGTGATTTCTCAATTCGTTTATAGTCTCATTTGTGTGTTTTTTTAACTAATCTCGTGATCACTTGCAACCATAGACGGTATGGGTTATGACATTGCCTTGAGATCATGTCCTAGGACGAGGGGTGCAGGTAAGGGGAAGGGTAGGGAGTATAGTTTGCGTATAGCCTCTTGGATGTAGGAACTCTAAATGGTAAATTGTTGGAGGTGGTAGATGCACTTAAAAGGCGTAGAGTACAGATAGTGTGCCTTCAAGAGACTAGGTGGAAAGAGCATAGAGGGGAAGCGCGCAATGGGTACAAGCTATTGTATTCAGGGTCTGATGGGACAACAAATGGGGTAGGATTGCTAGTGGATAGAGATTTGCACAAGAATTTGATTGAGGTGATAAGACACAATGATAGAATTATGATACTAAGGATAGTGTTAGGCGAGGAAGTAGTAGCAGTGATTTACGCTTACGCACCACAAGCGGGACAGGGAGTCAAGGAAAAGAAGGTTTTTTGGGAGTGCCTAGACACGGTAGTAAGGGCCATACCTAGAGAGGAGAATTTTTTTAGGAGGTAATTTTAATGGTCTCATTGGTAAGGATAGCAATGGCTTCCAGTCGGTACATGGGGGGTTTCGGGCTTGGTGATAGAAATGAGCTTGGTAGAGAGCTTCTAGAATTTGTTGTTGCCCATGACCTAGGTATTCTAAACTCGTTCTTTAGAAAAAGGGAATCGCACTTGATCACTTTTAGTAGTGGGGGACGTAACATGCAAATCGACTATCTACTGATGAGGCGAGAGGATAAACGATGGTGAAGAGACTGCAAGGTGATACCGGGGGAAACAACAGTAGCTCAGCACCATTTGCTAGTAGTAGATATTTCCTGATGAAACAGTTGATTAGGAGAGAGGGGGAAATTCGTCCTAGGATACGGTGGGGAAATTTGAAGGATAACAAGATTACTATCTTTAGGGATAAGGTAATCTCGGTGACACCGGCCCAACTGGATGGGGACACGAACCAGCTATGGGATGCTATGGCAACTACCGTTACTCAAGTGGCGGAGGAGACTTTAGGGGTCACAACAGGAAAGACAAGTGGGCATAAGGAGGCATGGTGGTGGAGTGAGGACATGAAGAACAAGATAAGGGATAAGCAACAGAGTCTTAGGGATCTTTTGGGGTGGAGAGACGAGAATGAGAGAGTGTGGTTGAGGGAGAGATAGAAAGAGGCAATGAGGGAGGCGAAGAAGGCAGTAACAGGAGCAAAGAACATAGCCTATAAGAGGATGTATGAACATGATATGTTCAAGATTGCTAAAGTTAGGGAGCGTAGAAGACAAGATATAGAAGTAGTGAGGTTTATAAAGGGAGAAGATGGACGTGTTTTGGTTAAAGAACATGTCATTAAGTTGAGATGGCAAACCCACTTTCACAATCTTTTCAATGACCAAAGGGCAAACTTGCAAGAAAGCGGAAACACGGTTGACCAAAGCCAACAAAGGAATAACTACTATTGTCGGGGTATCACACAGGGAGAAGTGAGGGTAGCACTTACGAAGATGGAAAGGGCTAAGGCAGTCGGTCCAGACAACATGCCGATAGAGGCGTGGAAGTGTTTGGGAGAGGAAGGTGTCACACCCCGAAATATCAGAGCATGGCGTGACTGGACTGGTATCTTCATTGCACAGCGGAAGCAAGTAAAGCTAAGACTTCTAGAAAACGAACGCCACTAAGTACTCGACTCCACATGGTTCTCCTACTCTAACCGCGCCATGATTTGAAAAAGTAACCTGAGAAAGAAACATGCGAAAAATCAACATAAAGTTGAGCGAGTTCTTAGTTTGTTTGTAAAAGATTTGAAATAAATCTTTTGAATAGTCGGTTTTTAAAAGTTGTGGAGAAAATTTAGTAAAATCATTTTCTCAGCATGTTGTATGAAAACTGTGGGTCTAGCCCACTAGAGTCTTTGTAAGCAGGACCAACCCGTCCTCTTACCTGTACATAAGTTGAAAACGTTACCCAAGTTTGTAAATCTATGTATTATGAGTTTGCGTCAAATGAATATTATAAATATATGAAAGTTTTAGTGTTGTAAATGGGTATGTAAAGCGTCTATGAACAGGTTGATCATTAATGTTTCGCGAGGACATTAACATATGCGACGACATAGGAAGTACTCAACCCGTGTAGACGATTTTTTGTGTCGAATCACCTCAACTGTGTCGAATCACCTCGACTGTGTGAATCACCTCGACTGTGTCGAATTCCCCTCGACTGTGTCGAATTCCCCTCGACTGTGTCGAAGTTCCCTCGACTGTGTCGAATTCCCCTTGACTGTGTCGAATTACCTCGACTGTGTCGCCCGTACCCATTAGAAAATCATGCACGTTTCGTAAATATGCGCGTGTTTTGTAAAACCGGTATGATTGGTCTAAATCATTCGTAAACCATTTAAGTTCATTGAAATTTAATTTCAAATTCGTTTAGAAATGTGAGTTTTCGGTTATCGAAATATTGTTTAACTTTGCAAAACTTTGCATGTCTTTCCACCCCGAAAACATTTATAAAAATGTAAAAGCATAAAAAGGTGGGGTTATGAACTCACCTGGATTTCCATGTGCAAAGCTAGCTTAAAGTGATTTTCTAGAGTCGTTTCAAGACGTGACTCGCTAGCGTGCATTCTATAATATCCCTAACCACGGAATATCTTATAAGTTTCTAAATAAAAGCGGTAACTAAACTACGTGTCACCGAGCTCTACCGAATCGTCATCCAGAATTTTAGATGGAATCAAATAGTGAATTTTACATACCTTATGATCCCTTTACCAAGGAGATCACTATTCTATACTTGGATTTCGATTTGGAACAAAATTTGGCCTTCAATTTGGACAAATTGGCAAGAACTAGGGTTTGGTGGAGGATCCTTGGTCGCCCCTGTGTTTTGATCGAACCAGACACACACTCTTGTGTGTTTTTGGGTTTTAATTTTTGTTTTAATATTATAAGTTTCAAACTTAACAACTTTAGTCCCCCAACTATAGTTTAGTTCATATTTTAGGTGTTTTAACCCACTTTCATGTCACTACGAGACTTTTATCTAACTAGGTTATCTTTATTCCTAGTTAGTTCATTTTATTTATCATCGTCATCGGATTTAAAATAAAAAGGTTTATATTTTAGGGGTGTTACATAGTCCACCCTAACTTGCTTCTTCATCATCTTGTCTATCAACCTGCAACATGTTTTAAAATAAAATCAACAAAAAGTTGGCGAGTATACAAGTTTGATACATAGTATAAAGTAGAATAAAAAGTTTAAGTACTCATATCCAACATGAACAACATGATCCAAGTTACTACTTTGCCTTTCCCAATAGACTAGCGGAAGGTTAACTCGTTCAACATCGTTCAATATCGTTCAACTTAACAATACCCCAAGACTTAAGGGCATTGAGATTAACACGTTCAACTTGCATAGCATATGAGATTAACAAGCATCAAATTGTTTCATGTTTAAATGTGGATAGAGTCTGATAAAAACAAGATTCAAGTGTTGCGTGTTTTTGTATAGAATACATGTTGCACCCAAAAGTGTTAAAAGTAAAAATGGGATCGAGTATACTCACATTGGGTGCATATGAGAATACCTTGGATTATCGCACGAGTAAAAATGGAGAATTCCAAAGTAACAGACGGGAAACGATTATCCTAAATGATAACGACCTTGTTAATAATTGATATGTTAAATATCATTCCCAATAAATATAGTTTTTTTTTTTAAATTGGTTATGTGGATATTACAAATTCATCTAAAATTTATAGATTAATCAATAAATCATTTGGGTTTTAATAATAAACCTTAATCTTATAATTAGTCATAAAATTAAATATCAAAGCAAAAGAAACAGTTATTTAATAAGTTTTAGTTAAAAGAAAGAGGAAAAATGAAAATAAATAAGGAAAGTAAATCTGTTATTTTATCGTTACATTTAAAAGTATTAAATTATATCAGAAAAATGAATTTAAAATTAAAACAGCAATAATGAATTTAAAATTATATACACGACTCGAAATTCTTGACTTTTGACTCGAGGTTTCCAAAAACCGAAAATGGTAAGAACGTTGCTTGTCGATGAATGAGGACGTGACTGTGGATTCGTTCAAGACTAGCATGAAAAGGAAATCGTGTAATCAGCTCTTGTTTCGATAAATCAGGAACAAACACAAAAAAAAAGGAAAGAACACTACTGTTCTTCGCTGTCATCTTTGGCGGCAAAATAAAAACGAAATCGAAATTTTCGCTCATTTAAGCTTTAGAAGATATGAAGTTTGCTTGATGTGAAGACTATGGTGGAGCGGTCAACGTTTGTGCGTGTATCACTAAGACCCGGGTTCGAGACTTCGGTGCTGTTTGTTTTTTCAGAGGTAAAACGTCTGCAGTCTGCGGACCACATCTGCAGACATCTACAGCTGAAGAGGTGGACCAAACCTCTGCAGTCTGCAAGAAGAAGACTGTTTGTTTTTTAACTTCTGGAAGCTGCTGAAATATAAATAAATTGATTTTATTTAACTTAAAAGACTTTTTTAACATTCAAACATAAATAATAGTTATACATTCAAACATTAATATGCATCCATTCTGCACATGGTGAGTTAACTACCAGTCTACTATCAATTGCTTTAACAAACGTTGTTACTTCGTATGAAAAAGGCAACAACTTGCAGCAAATTAGCAATCAAACCATTAAAAAAGATTGGCGATTTCTTCCTGCTTAGTTCATATCCACTCATTGCTAAAGAAAAAATATAAAAAAAGATCTTTTTGCTTGAATGTTCTTCCTTAATATTTTTAATCAGCTCAACCCAATATCCAAATAATTAAAAAAAAACAGATACAGTAAATCCCCAAATTAATAAACCAATTTCAATCAAAAGCGTCAAAGATATGAAGCAATAGACGAGCAAAAACCCATAATTTAGCTACCACTAGCATGAAATGAAATTAAATAACAAGAAAAGGTACCTTTTGCAGGTTAATGGAAACGCAAGAATAACGCAATCGGTGTTTCTTTTCAAGAGCTCATCTTCCTCCAGTGCAGTAGACTGAGCTGCAGTTGATGACGATGTACAAGCCAATTGAAGAGCTTGTTGCGGTTGATGAGTTGTACCGCCAACCGTTTGGAGTATTAATTGAAATTCAAGGCGAAATTTGCAAAGATTCGAATAAAAATTGGTTCTTGATGATTCAATTGACGGAGAAAGCGAAGTAACGAATGGGGGTCGCCAGAGGCAGTGACGGGACTGATGGAGGTCACCGGAGGAAGAGACGCGACGTGAGACCAAGTGTCGCTGTGGAGAAGAAGCAAGTTAGGTTTTTTTGAGAAGAGGATGGAAGTGGTGGGGAAGGAGTGGTGCCGCCGGAGGTGGTGCCGCTGGAGGTGGAAGTGGTGGGGAAGGAGGTTGTGGCTGTGAGGATTAGAGGATTAGGGCTCTGTGTTTTTTGAGAAGAGGATGGAAGAGGCTTGCAGACATAGGGCAAGGTCTGCACCAGAAAGAGCTGGAGCAGAGCTTTTTTAATGAAACCACGTCTAAAAAACAAACAAGTTGCGGACTCCAAACCTCTGCGCGGCGTAGACATAAGTGGCCAGAAGTGCTTCTGGCCAAAAAACAAACACCACCTTCGAGTCCCGTTGATCTCCAGATTTCTTTTTGTTTGAAGCTTTTGTAATACTTTCTATTATTTGCACAACCAATCCCTGAAATTTACAAGAATAGTAGTTTTCATTCCTTTCATTACATAGTGGATTTTGAGTTTCAAAAGTATCATTAATGGTCCCT
The DNA here is from genome assembly GCF_002127325.2 of Helianthus annuus. NCBI lineage: Eukaryota > Viridiplantae > Streptophyta > Magnoliopsida > Asterales > Asteraceae > Helianthus > Helianthus annuus. The sequence goes on along the minus strand of NC_035440.2, from coordinate 62,541,224 downwards.
CTTGTTTGCCAACACTTAACTTTGTTAAGTAACTAATTATTTTAAGAAGTTCGTTATAAAAGGTTTATATATATATATATATATATATTATATCTATATGTATTCATATATAAAAATTTAAATGGGATTAAAATTCCAACCGCGTTTATTTATTGTAAGTTAAATTTCAAAACGGGCCGGATTTTGGAGATCCAATTTAACGGATGTTATAGCAGGGATTACCATCTCACACCCATGAACTAGTGGTTGATTTTTGCGACATTGTTCTTCAATCGCCTACGAGTCAGAGGAGAAGGAGATACAAGTTAATCAAGTTCTGAGCGTACGTAGGTAACATTGTGCTAGTTACATGTGTAACTATGCGTACCTTTGACGTTGTACAGCGGTGTTACCCTCTAGCATAACAATGGACTTTAATTACACATGTGTTACATATGTTAAAAACACCATTACATTTGTAAATTGTTGAATAAAAAATATTAAACTATTATCAAACATGCCAGCTATTGAATATCCATTACTACTTAATAAGACTGTCGTTACATAGATATACTTAAACAAATACACAATAAAGAACAACCAACTAAGCAGTCATCACTTCCTTAGTTTTGGTGATTGCCATTTCATCTTTCTTTTCTATGTTGCTTAATAATGCAGGGATTACCATCTCACACCCATGAACTAGTAGTTGAATTGTGCGACACTGTACTTCAATCGCCTACGAGTCAGAGGAGATGGAGAGACAAGTTAAGCAAGTTCAGAGCATACGTAGGTAACGTTGTACTGTTACATGTGTAACTAGAGTTGTTTTTCGTAATGTAACATGTTTAACATATATACTCATGCGTACCTTTGACGTTGTACAGTGGTGTTACCCTCCTAGTGTAACACATGTTAGAAACATGTGTTACATATGTTCAGCCCCTTGTTACCAAAAAAGGGCTGGTGTAAATATAAGTAGCATGTGTAAAGTTAACACTACAGTTTGTGTGCAAAAACATGTGTAATGTTGCATGTGTATTAAAATTAAAACACATTATATGATGCGTAACATGTGTAGACATTGAATTCAAAAAATATATAATATTTTATGAAAACTCATAAGCTCGAAGAAAAAAAATGTTTTTATGAATATATATATTGGCACCGTCAGACATACAGATTTAAAATAACATGTGTAACATGGTCAAAAGGGTCCTAACTTTATATCATGTCAGTATTTATGTGTGCACATGCAACATCTTCTATAAAGTGTAACCTGGTTAAACATGTTTTGGTGACACATTTTGTAATTGTAACATGTGTTACTCTGAAATGTTAACACATGTACTTTGTGTTACAAAATAATTTAAACCTTCTTCGAAATGTGTACTGAAATCAGGATATACCATCCAGTAGAATCACCAGCCACCTGGTGATGATAAAAAAAAGAAACTTTTTATTCAAAATAGCATCACCAAGAACACATAAAAAAACTCAAAAGTCATGAATCAAATATCACATTTGTTTGAAACACATGTGGATCTGAAACAAGCAAGAAGGCCGGATTTTATTTCAAACACATATGTTTCAAATGCCAAAAACAAAATATTCCATGTAAAAAAGATATCACAAACCATTAACCTATTCCACATATGTTTCAAAATAAACCAAATCCATTTTAAAAATCCCAACAAATTCCAACTAAAAGAACCCACCAAAAAATCTAACTAAAAGTATTCACCAACTCAAGAATGCTGGAAAAACAATTTTGAAATTCAACATTCAATTTTCGTCAAAAAAATTATCAATGGACAAAAACCACATCTTCCAATTCAATTTTTCGTCAACAAAAGTAAACTAAGCCAAAAACACAAATACATCAAATATAAACAAAAAATCTCTGCTTGAAAACCCAAACGTATTCAATCTCTAATCACTAAATGGTGTTGGTTAGTGGTTGCCATACCACCTAATTAAATTAGCTCTTTGAAAGCCTTAATTTGATAAGGATATCAAATTTTATGACGGGTTCACCAAGCAATTTTTTTAAAGAAATATCAACCACAAATGTATTCCTATTACCATTTTTATAATCTCTGCTCAAAAACCCTCATCCCAAACACTATGATCCTCTACAATTTTGAAGAACACGCATCTAGGGCTTCAATCTTCTTTCAACCAATGTGAACTCAATTCTAAGCCGTTTGAGGTATATCTTGAGTTAATTCCACTTCATTTTTTATGCTCTACAAAAGCCTTTTATTATTTCCTGTTAATAGAATGCAATTGTAGTTCGTTTAAATTTTCATGAGTTCTAGGGTTCATAAGCATTTGGGGATTTCTATATTTTACAAAACTGAATCAATTGATTTGTTCTATAGTGTTTCCAGACATACGTTAAGATGAAACTTCAGTAGTGTTCATATTAATCATGATTACTTACTTTTATAGAAATTATACTTGTCATAATCTAGTATATATGCTTATATTTTGCTAGGATTACCATGCTACAAATACTTGATAAAAACGCTAGATTAGTAGAACTATTGAATTTTCATAATATTAATTAGAATTTTTATATGATTTTTACTAATTTAATTTTAGCTCATCAGGTTAATTTATATTTTATGCAAAATATATAATTTGTTCGAAATCTATATCATAATAATCCAGAAATTTTGCCTTTAACTACAGACCTTTTGGACATGATGTTTTGATCATAAGTTTAGTCAAATTGGTTTTTGTACTATAAACAGATTGGCTAAAATGGTTAAATTAGACATAAGTATATTTTTGGTTAAATTGGACTATAAGTATACAATTATGTTTTGCATGTTGTACATGTAGCTTAAAAAGTAGTAAAATGGGTGAAATTGTGTGATTTATGTGTCTTATGTGAGACCTGCACTGTCATGAGTATAACCACCATTTTAATCAGTAAATAACATGTGTTATGTTAAAATATCAAGTCGTGATGATTTGGGATGATTACGGTAAAGTTCGGTACAAAACTATACGTTAAAACGGTAAAAATCGACTTTTAAAGTGATTTTTCGAAACTGTTTTAAATCTGATTATAAACAGATATTTTTATAATAACTGTAATTATTTTAACTTATATTAAGTATCTTTGGTGTTTGGTTGGTCATACATGACTTCCGACGCCCGGAAACGCTACCAAAATGGTAAAATACGCATATTTCAACGTACGCGAAAACGAGATGTTCAAAGGTGAACTTTGTGTGTTATAAGTTGATATATGAATATGAATATGTGTGATTTGGTTTGTTAAGTAATTACATGTTAATAAGGATTGATGCTATATTTAGGCGTTTGTGCGGTAAAAACGGTAAACTAGATCAAAAATCACGTTATGTGTGTAAATTGTGATGAACATGAAAAATAATGCTTAAATTAACTTGATGAGTTATTAGACATATTAAGTGTTTAAGTATAATATATGTGTAAAATGACGTAATATGTGAATTACGATATATGTCGAATATGAATATGTCCATACTTATGCACATATATTACGAAGCACAAATCTTAGACATATTGCGAATAAGTAGGCATAATCTATAATACTATATAATACATCTCCTCTGTACTTGATGGTAATTTCCTTTGAAATTTCTAAGACGGCAGACGAGGAGTCATGCCTTTTTCCCTATTCTTTCATCCTCTTCTCCCAATTTTGCCCCCCAATTCAATGTATTACGCCCACCATGAAGTCTACACATGAACAACAGTGCTAAGATGACTCAAAGCGTCACTGCAATTACTAATTCAATCAATTAGCTCTCTTCATTGAAATCATTTTTTCACAATGGACGATTGGATGGCTGCAACCCTAATTCTCCCGGGTGAAGAAGACGAACCGTACAAACGAGTAAGTTTTCATCCATTTATATCCAGTTTCATTAGAAAAAAGTATAAGATTAGGGTTTTAAGTGAATATATATTGTTCAGTCTTGACGGCGATGCTGGATGTGGATGTCGAAGAAGGTGAACGAATGTTGGTAATTATTGATGGTGGCTATAGGTGTAAAGGCGACGATGATGGTTGTGGTTTCAAGGTTCTGATGATGTTGTGGGTGTAACAGTATCAACAGTGGTGGTTACAAAGGTGTTTACCAATGAAGTTCTGAGGTGAATGATGGTGTTTCATGGTGGTGAAGGTCATCGGAACAGGAACAATAGTGAAGATGATGATGGTGATTGGTATCTGGTTGTTGAGGTATGTTTAATTATCTAGGGATTCGGTTTTAGTTGCATATTATTAGGTTAATAATCAGATCATAGCGTTATGAGTTTTCTGGCGAAGTTGATGGTCACCGGCGTATACGATTTCTGGCCGCCCAACAGTGATGTATTTCTTGTTGGTTAAATGTGATGGTTGTTTGTGGTATTGATGGAGATGATGTTGACGGTTGTTGATGGTGCTCCCCGGACCCAGATGAATGGGTTACGCGACATTTAAGGTAAACTCAGTGTAACACCCTGCATCCCTAAACTTTTATCATTTTGGCAAGATTAGTCCTTGTGGTTTCTAGTGATACTTTTGAGTCTTAACTATGTGGAACTTGACAATATGAATCTTGATACTTTGAATCTTGACTCTTGTGATATGTGTAACAATGTGAATGAGGAACTTGAGACTTGAAACTTGATACTCGATACTTGAAACTTGATACTAATATTTGATACTTGATACTTGACTCTTGATACCTATTGAACGAGATTCTTGATATTTATGGAACGAGAAACTTGAATTGTACGAGAAACTTTGAGACTTTGTTAAACAAGAAATTTAAAACTTGACACTTACCAGCTAGCATATATACGTAGACTTGAAACATGGAAACTTTTGTGTTAATTACGCAATCTTATCAGGTGATGATATCACAAAATAATACGCAACGCAACACTTAATCTAGCTCGCAAAACGAACCAATATCAGAAATCTAGCAAACGAGTATTGGTTGTCCGAATGGACATCGATCGGATGACCATCCGATCAGATAGTCATTCGATCCGCCGTCATCCGATCGAACGCCTCCACCGCCTTACTCTCCCTCTTGCACTATAAATACCCGTTGTCACATCACTGTTCACTAATGTGACAGCCTCGTCTGATCCAAAAGCTTCCAACTCATTCTAAGGCTCTTTTCTTTCGATTTCAAGCGATTCTTGTAAGTTTTCTCCACAAATCTTGTACTTCTATCATCATTACACAATTCCCCACCATTCCTTCCCTCAAATTCACTAGTTTCTGTGACATCTGTGCATCCACGGCCATCAAACAAATGCCTAACCAATGAAATATTGTGTTTCATACTTGGGATTTGTTTAAATATGTGTATCATTTGCACATATCAATTCTTGTTCGATTTCGAGCTCTAAATCGCTTTCTGGAAAGTTATACGCAAACTGATGCGTAAACGTAATCAGTTTAATGAGACAAACACTCCGGGATAGTGACATAGGCTTAATATACCTTAAATAACCTTTACATAACTTAGAAATAAGTTTTGGATGGTTCGGTGTGGTTTGGTGTGTCGAAATCAAGTTCGTTTGATCGCAGGGACTATTTGCGTCAAACTGCGAAACTATACCGATTTGTATAGTAACGAACGTTCCGGAACTTGATCATAAGTTAAACATGCCCTAAATATACTTTACATAGCTTAGAAATAGGCTTTGAGGTGTTTTGGTGCGCAAAAATAAACTTATTGATCAACAGGGACTAAAAGCGTCAAAAAGTGCCCAAATGACCAGATTCATTGTATCTAATCCAATTTTGAGGTTTTGATGGTTTTTAACCATTGGTTTTGGATGCTATGGGATAAAATTTGATGGTTTTACATATTCCCATGGTTTAGAAAATCATGTGCCCACTTGTAAGGTCAAGATCAAAGCACGATTTGCGAGAAACGATCCTAACGGTTCTCCGAAATCTATAAATACCTAAGCTCCCATTCCATTTTCCTCACACCTTGATCTGATTTTATGCTCTAAGTTGAAGCTTTATGCTTCATACCTGAGTATTTAGATCAAGTTCTTCCTAGCTTGGACCCGTTGTAAGTTTCTTTCATGCTTTTATGCGTTTTTAAGCACGAAAGTCAAACTGTGTTCGACTTTCTGCTTTGACCAGTCTTTGGTCAACACGAAGTTCGTTTGTACTTCGCAACTTGAGCATAATCACGATGGTTATAGTCCCTTGTGACTATACCTAATGATTACCACGTTGATTAGGTGTAGTGACGAGTCATAGTTTCGATCAAAATACGTATTCAAGCGTATTTTGCAACCAAACTATTCTTAGGTATCAAAACCGTTTGTTTTGATATCAAACTTGTTTTCTAACTTTGTTAAACATGTTTTAACATGTTTAGCTCGTCACTTTTAGTTTAGTGCTTATATAGGGTCGTAAGATAAGCGGTCTAAACAACCGCTTACACTTTCGAACCCGACCCGTTTGGTCGATCATTAGGATCCTACCAAACATGTTTTGTGACCATAGTTGTATAGGGAATAACCTTCCAAGGTTATACCTTATGGTCACTTCGTTTAGTTAGTTGTATGATAGGTAGTTTATATGCCTTAGGAAAATGACCAAAATGCCCTTTACGCATAAATTCATTTTAAGCATATGTAACCTAAATTTTTATATCTAAACTGATTAGGTAACATTATTAGACATGTTAAGGCATATAATACTTGTCATAGGACTAGTTAGGTGGTCCAAACGCGTTTTACGCAAACGACGCGTTAAAGTAGCGTAAGCTACCTAAACGGGTCGTAATGGGTCGTAAGCACTTAGGTTAGGTTTCGATTTAGTATGTAGGCTTTGTTAACCATGTCATATGAGTTCCAATACTCATTTGGTTTACGAAACCTCATCCTATCCGATCTTCCGATTTAGGTCTGGTTTATTAATATAGTTACTTATATTAGGTGCCGATTGATTTCCGTGATCCCTCTAGGTTTGCTTGGTTGTTACTCAAGAATTCTAAGCATTCTCAAGTGAGTACATAGTTCCCCTATTTTACTGTTTTCAAATGTTTTGGGGTGATTCATATGTGTTAAATGATTTCGATGTTTTTAATGATGGTTTCGCAAATGATTAAAATGGTTTATATTAAATTTATAACGATTTCGATAATGTGGATAAACTTGTTGGTTGTAATTACATAACAAATAACATTCATTAGTTTTGGTCGAACCGACCAGTATTAGGTTATGGTACCATAGGATCTGACAAATCCCGTTATCAGACTGCACCCATGGTTATGTGTGGGTTAGGTGGGTAACGACTGAATCTGTGATTGTTAATTTACCCTTTGGTGATTTATTAATGCGAGATTGACGATAGGCGAGTCGCGAAGGTTTGGATGTTATTAGCGAGACGACCAAAAGTAGTTTTCACAATTAAAACGAGAATGATTTAAACGACTGAAGCGATTTTTAATGAGTTAAACGATTTGGGTAAATGATTGGTTTTTGGTTAGTGTTTAGATAACGAGACGGGTGTAATGTGATGAAAACATGGTAGATACACTGCTGGCACTTCTTATATATAAGTGTTTTCATCATATTACATACCGTGGCGTTATTTAGTTCACTTGGGTAAACGATTCTGAAACGATGTCACACAATGATGTTTTCTGAATAATATAAACCATACGAGTTTTATTAACGAGTTTTTTACGAGATGTTTTACAATTTGATTTAATTAAATAAATGTTTTGGGGTTAAGAATCATGGCTACGAGATTTTATAAATTATATCCAACTTGATTTGAGTTGGTTAATTATGTTGCAATACTATACATTTTTTTTCAAAACAAGGTTTTTAATTAGATATTGCAACATTTAAACTTGCCATGAATCCGACACTCTCATAAAACCTATGTGCTCACCAACATTTCTTTACTGACTTTGTTTTCACGTATGTTTCAGGTGTTGTTGAATGATGTTGATCGCTAGGATGCATGCTCACATAGGACTGGACGAGGCCTTAGTGACTTAAAAACAATGATAGACTATGTATAACTTGTTTATTTAGATTTCAAGACGATGTAAATATTTAATGTTTAATAAAACAAAACTTCAAATTTCCGTGTGTTTTGAAACAATGATTCTGTTACAACACTCCCCGATGTTTCCGCCACGTTTTGTTGTTTTACGTGGTCGGGGTGTGACAGTTTCCTTCACAAAATCACTCGATTTGGACTCTTGAAGGTGACATCATCACGGGTTGCTTATGTAATCAGGTGAATGATGTCATCTCATCGGGGATGGTATAGATCCATCTGTGTTCTGCACATTTAAACACGAATCTTTGCAAAACCTTAACAGTTTCTCAAGGAAAATTCATACTTTCAACTTTTTTTCAAATTTTCTTAACTTTTACTCAAATCGGTGGAATCTGGACCCAAACAGGCCTCGGACTTGTTCCTTAGTCTTGAGTCGGCTCGATAACGGATTCCCACCGGAGAGATGACCGATCTATAGGGTCATACATGAAACGCCGTCAGGGACAGTTACCCTGATCGAATGGGGTGGTTCCCATCCGATCAGACAAACTGAACCTTGGAGGGTTTCCGTTGTCATGTCATCTCCGTTAAACTCGAACTTAGAAATTTTACAAAAGTTTCAAAGGAATAAGATCACAACAGTCGAATGATCATCCGATCGAACGATCATCCGATCGAATGATCATCCGACCAAGCGACCTGTTCACTGTAACCCTCAACACTTAAACTAGTTGAATCAGAACTTCAAACTGTCAAAATTTCACTCGAATAGTCATCCGATCGAATGATCATCCGACCGGATGACCATCTAATCGAACGACTTGATCTTATATTGCAACGAAAACTTCAAAAGTTGAAACGATTTGCAAACACACCACTAATCGGATGACCATCCGATCAAACAGGGTCTATCTTGCTCGAATGGTCATCCGACCGAATGACCATCCGTCCGGATGACCATCCGATTAGGAAGCCTGTCAGACACTTTGATTCGATTTTCGCACGATTCGACATCCTGTTCAACACTCATACTATTATCTATAATTAGGATAACTCCAGCGCTCCCTTCGATCCAATTAGTTGGTGTTGGTACTTAGCACCCACTGTGAGTATACTCGATCCCTTTTTGTTTTAAACACTTTTGGGATGCAACATGTATTCTATAAACATGACACTTGACACTTGAAGCTTATTTGGAAACATACTCTATCCGCTGTGAACAAGAAACTTGAAACTTGTGATTCTGGAGACTTTTATGCTATGTGAACGTTTAATCCTTGTGTGTAGTTCCGCCTTAACAATGGTAGCGCTATAGGGGTAATGCACCTCCCCATTAGTCTTTGGGGTATTGTTAGGAGGAGACATTTAACCTCCTGTTAGTCTTTGGGAAAAGCATTTAACGCATTGGAAACTTGGGCTATCACCTGGACTGTGTAAACTAGCATGGTGAAACTTTTTATGTGTTTACATGATGGATATGAGTCTTTTAAACTATTATGCTACTTTGTACTCAAACTTGTATAATCGCCAACATTTTTTTGTTTATAGTATACATGTTGCAGGTTAATAGTAGCTGAGGAACTCAAGAAACAAGCTAGGATGATGCTTAGAAACCCATTCTAGTTAATTAAATAATTTGAACTTTATTTGGCTTGTATGATCTTTTGATACTTTGTGATGTGGTTGATGTTTTAGACAATTTATAAAATCCTGAATTAATTTATATCGAAACAATTTAGTGTTGTGGAATCTCTTGAGCAATCTGAATGCTTAGTGCCGCGCCCCGATGTTTCCGCCATCGGTTGGGGTGTGACAAATTGGTATCAGAGCCATAACTATAGGGAATTAAGGAAAGAAGGAATGCTTTGCCAAGTCTATAGTTCTAGGAATCTCGACTCTTATTTGTTGTTTAAGATTTATGCATTCTACCGTATTTGCTTCCTAGCAACACCTTCTTGTTAAACATTACAAGCCTCTCCTAAGGCTAACACAATATACACTTGGATGCTTTGAAAACGCTGCTGAGCAATGTTTGTATTTTTGCACAAGATTAACCCTCAAGTCAGTAGTGACATCCGAACCTTGACGGGAAATTTCCATATCCTATTCTAGTAGGTCTTATCTTTTGATAAGCACGGACACTATTAGGGTACGATGTTGTCAAGTTAGAGGTGAAACTCACATCTTGATAACTAGTCCCACTCTTTGATTTTTCAGTCTAGCAAAGTCTCGAAATTCCCAATCAATTAGGGATGTGTAATGACTGAAAGGACAAATATCGTAGGCCTAACATCGATGACATATTTGTCTAAGTAAGCCAAGGCACGTTGCCTCAATTCGATAGGGTTTCGACTTACTTTGGTTAGTCAACGTTCCTCTACCTGGAATAATCCTATGTTTTATGAGCCTATCTTTTATGTTATCTCGATTTGCATGTGGTTTTAACCTTGATACTTTGTTCGTTTTGAGACTTTTACACGAATCGCACGTATCTTCACAAATGTAAAAACAATAATAATAATCTCTCAGGATCGAACTAAATTTATGAAGCTTTATTCATTGTGTCAAACTACATGGAAGTCTTGATTAAACTATGGGAAACATGATTGAACGATATGCTATGTGAAACTACTTGTTTAATCTATGTGTACCCTAATGCATACGTAGACGGTTGAAGCACATGAAAATGATGGGGTGTACTGTTATAGGTGGCAAAACACAATATGTAACATGGCACCGAATGACGAGACAGACGTGACATGGTCGAAACATGGTGGATACGCCGCTGGTACTTCCTATATATAAGTGTTTCCAGCATGTTACCAAACTTTCATACCACGTGCCATGCGAAATTCGGCGTTTTGCAGAACTGTGGTGAGAATGCTAAACCTTTTGTGCTATGTGAAACATGATTGAACGTTTTATGAAAGGTGAAACAAGTTGAGTATTCTATGTGAACATGTGAAACTTTATGCTATGTTACGTATTCATAAGGCTATTAGTAAGCGATACATTATGAACTAGTCTCACTCGAGCCTTTTCTTGGATCTTTAGATGTCTTCCTGTAAACTATCTGACTCTCTCAAGAGATCCAGGGCCAACTCTCAGAAGAAAATGATGTCTTTCATGGCCGATCAGATCACACGCATTGTTCCCAAGATCGTCTCTGAGATCCAGGGATCAAACACTCCTCCCTCCTATGTGGACTCTGAAGTAGAGAAACCTAAGCCTGTGAGCTTCAACTACAAACATTTTGTCTCTTGCAACCCTAAGCCTTTCATGGGCAGTGATGGGGTGACTGCAATGTTGGAGTGGTTCGACATCATAGAAGTTACTTTCATCAACAGCGAGTTCCCAGCACACTTAAAGACTAGGAGTGCAATTGGCATGTTTCAAGGAAGAGCTCTCGAATGGTGGACAAACGAGAGAAACATCCGCTCCAATGACGAGGCTTATGCTTTACCCTGGGCAGAGGTTAGGGAAATGATGATGCTTGAATTCTGCCCTCCGCATGAGCAGCAGAAACTTGAGGACGAGTTCTGGCATCTGAAACAAGTGAGTGACGACAACCTGGCTTATACTACCCGTTTTAAGCAACTCAGCATCATTGTACCTCACTTGGTATCTACTCCTAAACGCATGATCACCAAGTACATTCATGGGTTACCTCCTGCTATGCGTGACGCCATTGAAGCAGCTCAGCTCGACACTATTGAAGAAGTTTACCGTCTTGCAGCAAGTTTAAACAACAACTGTGTGCGTGATAAACAGATTGGAAACTCTGCTCCATCGAAACCTACTAACCAAATCACTCAACAGCCAAGTGGCAACAGGAACAGGAAATGAAAGTCTCAAGGTTCGGGTTACAATGTAATTGTTCCTGCTGCAAATGCAAACCCTACGGCCAATGCTATTGTGCATGCTGCTGCTAACCTTCCTGCTCCTGAGAACATCAAGAAGCCGTACACCGAAGTGCATCCCAAGTGTGTGACTTGTAATTTTCATAATCCTGTTAACTCTGCTTGTCGTCTGTGTACCAACTGTAATCGCTATGGTCACACGACTCCTTACTACCGCCAGGCTAATCCAGTTCAACAAGCACCACCAGCTCAGGCCGCTCAACCAGCTCAGGCAGCTCTTCCAGCTCTCCAGAACCCTAGACCAGCAAATGTGAGAGCATGCTACAAGTGTGGAGACACTACTCATCTCCGTAACCAATGTCCCCAGCTGAACCAAGAGCAACAGCCAACCGCTCGAGGACGAGCGTTCAACATCAATGCAAATCAGGCTCATAACGACAATGACGTCATTAATGGTACGTTTCTCGTCAATAATTTTTACGCTTCGATACTATTTGATACTGGTGCCGATAGAAGCTTTGTGTCCGTAGAATTTGAATCTTTGTTAAACTGTGCACGCTCTAAACTACCTAAGTCCTTCTCTGTTGAGATTGCCGATGGTAAGTCTATTCTAGTTGATTCTATTCTCAGTGGTTGTTCCTTGACTCTTAACAACCACGTCTTTGCTATTGACCTTATACCCATGCAATTGGGTAGTTTTGATATCATAATCGGCATGGATTGGTTGCGTAAGAACCATGCCAAAATCGCTTGCCACGAGAAGTACGTTCGTCCACTCCCGTCTGTTGAAACTTTGCACGTCTATGGAGACCGACCTTCTAGAGGACTGAAGTTGATGTCATGCACTCAAGCGAATAAGTGTTTATGTAAAGAGTACTTTGCCTTCTTTGCCTACATGGTGGAAGAAAGGGGCAAGGGAAAGAGCGTAAGCGACGTTCCGGTAGTGTGTGACTTCCCTGACGTCTTTCCTGAGGATCTTCCTGGTCTGCCACCTCCTCGATCTGTTGATTTTCGTATTGATCTCATACCTGGTTCGACTCATGTTGCCAAGGCTCCTTACCAACTTGCACCCTCTAAGATGCAAGAATTGTCTAGTCAACCGCAAGAACTACTCAACAAAGGCTTTATACGTCCAAGTACCTCTCCTTGGGTTGCCCCCATGCTATTCGTCAAGAAGAAAGATGGTTCGTTTCATATGTGTATTGACTACCGAGAGTATAATAAACTTACCGTTAAGAATCGTTATCCTCTCCCTCGTATCGATGATCTGTTTGACTAGCTACAAGGCGCATCCTGTTTCTCGAAAATAGACCTCCGATCTGGTTACCATCAGCTCTGCGTTCTTGAAGAAGATATCCCCAAAACCGTGTTTTGCACTCGTTATGGGCACTACGAGTTCGTGGTTATGCCTTTTGGCTTGACCAACGCACCCGTTGTGTTCATGGATCTTATGAATCGTGTTTATAAACCTTATTTGGATCGTTTTATGATAGTCTTTATTGATGACATTCTTATTTATTCGAAAACTCGAGCTGATCATGAACGCCATCTACGTCTTATGCTAGAACTTTTACGTGGTGAACGCTTATACGCAAAGTTTTCTAAGTGTAAATTTTGGATTAATGAAGTACAATTTCTCGGGCACGTTATTAGTAAACAAGGAATTCATGTTGACCCTTCTAAAATCGAAGCTATGAAGAACTGGAGTACGCCTAAATCTGCATCTGAGATTCGTTCCTTCTTAGGATTGGCGGGTTATTACCGTCGATTCATTTCGGACTTTTCAAAGATCATCGTTCCTCTCACTTCGCTGACTTAGAAAGAGAAACCTTTTGCTTGGGGTCCTGAGCAAGAGGAATCCTTTCAAACTCTGAAGAATCTGCTTTGTAATGCTCCTGTTCTCGCTCTCCCTAATGGGAATGACGATTTTGTGGTGTATTGTGTGCCTCAAACCGTGTCTTGGGCTGTGTGCTCCTGCAGCGGGACAAGGTCATTGCTTATGCCTCCCGACAACTCAAAATACATGAGAAAAACTATACTACCCACAATTTAGAGCTTGGCGTGGTTGTTTTTGTGTTGATGTAGGATCGTTTGCACGACCAAACGAGTCGTTCATAAGAGATCTCGTCCAATATGAAAGGCGGAATTAGACGTATTGGAGTTATTTCAGCTGTATGCACACTAGAATTACTTAAACTGTCTCTTTTATTGATTTGAAGGCTTTACACGGTCTGGAGACACCTCGGCAGAGCTTCGCTACCGGAATCACAAAGTTACAAATGAAAGACATGAGCTCACTATATATAGAGTATCCAGTTCGCATGAAACACTCTTCACACGACTCGGCCAGTTCGTGCGAACTGGACTATCAACATATAAAACCTCTTTTCTTGATTACCGAGCTCCAGTCTATCCTATCTAGATACATGACTCGATACAAGACGAAGTCAACAGACATATGCACCAACAGACTCCCCCTTGGATGTTGACGAGTCTTCAGTACGAGTCTTCAAGTCTTCTGTCTTGATCAGTCTTCTTGCTCTTCCAAAGTATCTAACAATGTAAGCATCCTCAATCTCTTTCTTCTTTTCTCTTGCTTTCAGAATCTCACCCTGACTCTTCTAGGATTGCAACCAGGCTCTCTAAGATCTTTATCAGGTCTCTTGACTCCTTAAATTCTTCAGCATCCACAGCTTCTATCTTGAACTCACTTCCAGGATCAGAAACTGGCTCTTATGACTTCAAACCCCCCTTTGCTAGCAGACTCCCCCTTAAGTTGTTCCGGGATCGTAATCTGACATAGCTTTCATTTTAAGATCGTAACCTGGCTAACCTGCACATGCTCTACCCAAAAGTAAGTTTCTTAATTTTTCAAAATTTAACAAATTTAGAAACCACCATTTGGTAGATATCTCATCAAAAATGATTTTACAATTTTAATCTCTGATGAACCACTTGTAAAATATAATTTTTCATTTCAAAACTAACTCTCCCAACCCAGTCGTTCATCATGTTTAGCACTTGGAATTTTGAAAATTAGCTTTCCAACATCAGTTGTCAAAAATAAGATGAAATAAAATCTTTTTGAATTTTCAAACTTTTATACTAAAACACAATCTTTTTTGGGTTTTTGTTTTTAATGAAAAGCAGTAAAGAAATATTTACAGACAATATTTTTGTGAGTTTGTGTAAGAGGATCATATCAGTTTATGACAAAACACTAGCACCGTTGAGCTTTAAACACTTTAAGTTCTAAACGATTCACTTAGATTGTCAGTATACTGATCCGCTTAAATTTTCACACAAAGTTCAATCGTTTCGAGATACGAGATTAATGTTTTAATGAACTTAAACTTATTCGCGTGTACCACCTCTGAATATACTTCTGTATCCAGACTTCTATATTCAGTCTTACAGGTGAATGTACACTAATGATATATGTAAACGGGTAATTGCGAGACCATGAGAGCTAAGGTTAGAACTTCCGTTCAGACAAAGAGATGATGGCTCGTCTTTTAGGTGTGTCCCGTTTGGGGATCTTTTCTTCAACAGCACATGATTAGCATTTTTCAATGTTTCATCATTTTTTATGCTGAGTGTGGGCTTTAAGATTAAAGCAGTGCAGAGCATTATACGAGGACAAGGCTATTGCTCCCGCAAAATCAGAAGTCCAGGTATAATACCCCAGATATCATCGCGCACAAAGACCTAGTATGTCAGAAATAGAAAGCCCTTCAAACAAAATTTCAGGGGTTACCTATATATCCGAGAGATGTTCCCCACGAGATAAGTAAGTATAGACTCTTAGGTTTATATCTCGAAAACAATCTACTGAATGTGTAAAAAACCTACTGGCATATCATCAGTGAGACCTTTATCATTTATTTGACATTCCAAATCTTTAGCATGCTGTGATTGTCCACTGATGTACTATCATTTCCTCTTTTCACAACAAAACCCATTTTAAAATTTTTCAAATGTTTTTGGATTTTATAGATTCTATCATGTTTTTGGATTTTTTTCAAATTTTCAAAATTTCTAAAATTTTTACTCCCCCTAAAATCAAAAACATGTTTCAATTTTTGATTTTCTGGAAAAATTTGAAAATGAAATAAACTGAACAAAGTAAAGTGACAAACTAATTTGAATAGCTTCAATTCGCCATCCACTTGGCATAAACAATCAGAACTCCCCCTGACAACAAACTATTTTCCCATTATGATTTCAAAACACTTAAGTTTGTTTTAATCAAAATGGTTTTTCCGGAAAATTAGTTTTGTTTGTCGTTTCACAAACTTGGGGTTTCATCACATTGTTCATTTACCACTTGTAAGAACAATTTCCTTTTCGTTCACCACTTGTAGGAAAGTTAAATCAAGTTCAACCTAATGACCATGATTAACTTCTTGTAGATTCTCATCACCAAAACCACTTGTAAATCAAGATATAACAATTTTAAATTTTCTTAAGAAAAAAATGCCGATTCCTGCTCCACGATTACCAACTTGGGAGCTCCGGCAAGTCCGGATTTTACTCTTGATAGGTTCTATCCCATGACGATACGAACATGGGTGAACCATCTTCATCTGGTTTACTCTTTCTCGATTCATAAAATTCTTTTACCCCTTTTACCTTCCCATCAACCATTTTACCAAAGATATGTTTCACTTTGGGGTTAAAAGCTTTTTCAACATCAAATTCTTTCTTTTCAGGAAAGAATTGATTTGAAATTTCAACTTTTTCAATTTTTGATTTTAAATTTTCAGCACGCAATGGTGGAAAATTTTCGTCATCTAGTGGCGGAACTGAAATATCCCTTTTTTAGCTCAACTTGTGGCTCATCCGATTTTAATGAATCAGATTCATCACCAGAACATGACTCCTCTGACTTTGACGAGTCCGATTCATCGTCAGAACTAACATCAGATTTCTTAACAACCCACTTTTGATTGTTAAGATTCACCTTTCTTTTGTAAAAACTTTTTGAACACTCACCAACCTCAAATGTTGAATTTTCAAAAACTTTAAATTTTTTGGTTGGTAGTTTGGTTTTCTCAACAACTTTTTCTTTGAGTTTAAGAGACACTCCCTGTTGTGTGTTGGTTGCCTTTGAACAGTTTCTGGCAATATGACCAACTTTTCTGCATTCATAACAAGTTCGTGTTTCCTTTTTCTGATCAACATCCTTCTTCATTTCCTCTTGCTTCTTAGCAAGGAATTCTTTGTTTGTCTGCTTTCTGAATAAATTTTCTTTCTCTTCTTCAGAAGATGTACCTGAAACAAAAACAGTTTTTGGTTTATAATTTTTTTCATTTTTATGATTTTCTGGTGGAATAAAACCTAAACCTTTCTTTTTGAAATTGCCGTTATGGTTTGGTTTCTTTCGAAAATCCGCACCAGAACTGTAACTTTTTTTCTTGTTTAACCTTTGTTGAACTCTTGAGGTGTACTTTTTAGGTTTTTCAGTAAGATTTACATCTTTTATTTCAGAAATATCAATTTCTATTAATTTGAAAACCTTTTTAATCATTCTAGTTTTAACGCCTCTTATTGGAAATTCTTCATCAGAATATAATTTGTTGGAATCATTCAAAGTGTATGCTACTTTGAATGTTTCGTCATTCAAATTATTTTGTGACATCAGAAAATCTTTATTGTAAACCCTTTTGACTTTTTCGACTGTTGGACTTGGAGTGTCAGACTTTGACTCTGAGTTTGACTCCTCGGTTTCATCTTTATCCAACACATGATCCACCACTTTCTTCATCAATTGAGATTGTTGATCAGTGTCAGATGCAGTGAATGTAATATCAATATTATCTGGCAATCCATCTGAAGGTTCAGATTCCCACTTTAAGTTGGTTGCCTTTTTGACTCTCTCCGAATTAGGATTTCGTGGAGAATATCCATTTTCAAGCGGAGGTGGACACTTTGTATAATCAATACTGTGTTTCTTACCAGTATCCTTTACTTCAGTATCCTCTTCCTCAAATGCTTTCATGCCTTCAACTATAGGATAAATCCTGTCAATCACATAAGAAGCACATGATTAACTTCTCAATAACTTGTATACCCTCTCAGTTTCTATTCTCTGGGTTTCCAATTTTTGTTCAAGTACAGCATATTTCTCAATGTAATCATTGATGATTTTCTGCTTTGTCATGAATGCTCCTTGAAGTGTCTTGATAGCTGTCGCTTGTTCACTGCTTGATTCGTTATATTAATTCATAGCTTTGTTTAAAACGTCATAATATTCTTTCAGTCTGTTCATGTTATGAATCAATATGTTGTTTTGCTTTTTCACAGTTTCACAATTCTCACATTTCTCAGGTGTCTTTTCTGTAACAGCTTCCATTTCAACCTTGAAAGCTGGAATTTCTTTATCCTGCTTTTTGTTCACTCGATCATCTTCATCATCACTGTCATCTTGTTTTTTAACTTTCTTCTTTGTCACTCGAACATTTTCATCTTCATTGTCATCTCTCTCGGCTAGTAATCTTAAGTGCTCTTTCATTTTTCTTTCATAATAAGCATCATCACTATCTTCAACGATTGGTGTTTTTCTTGAAACCCTTTTTGTTGAAACTGGTTCTTCTTCTTTCTTTTTAGGACTTTTTACTTCTTCAGTATTTGAATCATCAAAGATTTGAGCAACAAAAGCTTTATGATCTAAAATTCTGTTAGGATCATAATCATCCCAACTGAAGCCTTTTGGAAGCCTTTCATCATCTTGATCTATCAAACATGCCTTACTATCAGCTGAAATATATTTATCCCAGCTAAATCCTTTTGGCGATCTTTCATCATCTTGATTAACTAGATAAGCTTTCTTTGATTCTTCAATTTCCTTCCTAGCATGTGAAATTTGTGGCGATTTTTGTTGATGTGGCTGTTGAGCAACTTGATGATAAATTGCTTTCCGATAATAATCATTGTTTCCGAAAGGATTTTGAACTCCACTTGCTTCACGATTTGTGCATTCTCGCTTAAAATGCCCTTTTTCCCTGCAACGAAAACAAGTAACTTTAGATTTATCAAATCCTAAAGTAGAAACATTAGCATCACGAAAATCATCTCTTCCAGTGATCTGTTTAAACTTCTCAGCTCTTCTCAACACACTAGCCATGCACCACTTTATATCCATTAACTCCATCTCCTCAGCATCAATCTGATCGTAATCCCCTTTTGTCAACATTGGATTTCCGATCCTTCATGCAACTAAACTCTCATAAGACTCTAACATAGTTACCAATAAAGACATGTGACCTTTGGCTACTTCTTCAAAAAAATTCTGACCGTTCTGAAGATGTAATGCAATGTTACAGTTTAGCACTTGGCCTTTACCATCAGAGGAAGTTGTCGAAAAATTTGGATCAAATGATGGATATGAACAAAATTCTTTATTGTTGTTCGATCCTCGAGAAGATTTTCCAGAAGAACTTTTTGCATTAAATGCAGTTTCGATCTTTGGTGAAAAGTTGGTTTTATCACTAATACCTCCTTTATAATACAGACCAATGTCTTGTTCAGCATCAAAGTCCTTCATTCTCGCTATTTTTCGTTGTTCCATCTCTTGAGCTTCTAGTTGTTCAATAAACGTGCTCAACGTTAGATTGTCAAATTCAGGTTTATTTTTCAACATCATAAGATACGTGCCCCAAACATCTTGTGGCAACGAATCGGCCAACTTTTCAATCCATTCATCATTATCTTTCTTGATGTTCAATCTCTTCATGTTCATCACCAAATTGCAATATCTTTCTATAATCTGCTTGGTGTTTTCAGTTTTTAATCCACGAAATAGATTAAATTCTTTCTTCAAAAGCGATTTTTTTTCTTGATCATGTCTTCACTTCCAACAAACTTCGATTTTAGTTCTTTCCATATTGAGTATGCACTTCCGTTGTGTTGTAATAAAATCAAAATTTCTTCCTTAATAGATTGTTGCAATATACTAACCATCATCTTTTCACTTTTATATTTCTTTTTCTCATCAACACTTAAATCTTTAATAGCAATATGCTCTCCATTATCCTTAACCGGTCTAATATGTCGATACTCAATACATTCCCATGCATCTAAGTAATTTTCTTGAACCCAATTTTCAAAATGCTCCTCCCATCCACTATACTCCTCAATATTCATGAGCTTAGGCGGTTTTTGCATGGTGCCCATTTCATTTTGTAACACCCAACTAATTATAACGAGATTAGTGATACAAAGACTTGCATTTAGTACAAGAATTTACGAGTTTATAAAAACTTTTATGCTTTTAAGACCATACATGATCATAATATTCAAGTTATACTCCAACTAATTTAAACATATAAAACATGACTTCAAGTGTTTACATATTATTTAAACAAGATAAATTAAGTGCGGAAGCTTTGTTTAGTGCGTTCTGTTCTTGACAATTGCTTGATCGCCATCCGGTCTTCATCCGACATCACCTATGGTCAAAACCATGAAAATAATTAGTTTTGAAACTTTAGAAATCAAGTATATACAAGTTCCAGGTTCAATTGTATCAAAAACGAACAAAATTCAACATCTAGGATGGTTGCGCCGCGCGACGGACTTAGGGGCGGCCGTCGCGTGACGCCAGCACTGTCGCGTCGCGCGACGGACATTTGTTCTCCCCGTGGCGCGGCGCCAGCACGTTATTTCGATAGAAAGTTGTTGTTTGGAGCTGCTAATTTCGCCCAGCACCACTTATCTCGGTTCCAAACTTTAAATTGACATAACTTTTGACTCGGGCATCCGTTTTAGCCGATTCTTTTTAATTACGGACGCGTTTATCAACACAATTCACGTAAATTTTCAGTTAAGAACAATCAGCTTATAATCTGATTCCTTGTTTATTCGACCCATTTGTCTACAAGTTCAACAACATGTTTTGTTATCGTCTCATGTTTTTAGGTCATTTCACCTATTCCCGTATTTACCAATTATGGCGTTTCGCTTCCCACTCGTGGGTTGCTTATGCCGTAACCATCATGCTTGTTTCAAGGATTAAACATGCTTTCTTAAATCGTTTGACAAGTAAAAATTCCGAGCTTTAATCCCTCTTCAAGGGTTCATGTTTTTACATCTAGTTAGCGTGTCCGCTTCACGACTTATGCTTTGTTTATGACCAATCAACGAGTGATGGTCATTGACTTCGACATTTACTACTCATCTTGTTTTGACCCGTTTGGATGCCGAATGGGTGTCACCATTATAAGACACATCCAAACTCTATTTCTAGCACATGTTTTGACCCGTTTTACTTGTCAATGGCACTTTGTCACTCCCGTGACTTAACGTGTGACACCTGTGTCACTTCAACCATCAAACAAACGCCAAACCAATGAAATATTGTATTTCATACTTTGGACTTGTATAAATATGTGTATCGTTTGCACATATCAACTCTTATTCGATTTCGAGCTCTACATCGCTTTCTGGGGAATTATACGCAAACTGGTGTTATGGGTGAAATTCTGAGCCCATATCCTGGAAAATATCTTGATATATATCTTGTTTATATTGTATCTGTTTACATCCGGGATGCTGATTCAGGATATTGGTAACATCCTGAATGGTATCCTCAGGATCACTAACGGATTAAATGCAGGTACGTGGGTTAGAAGCTAGCAACGTTCATGAAGACCTTTTCTACTGAAGACTCGGTCCAAGTCGTTCACAAGAAGCCGTTGAAGCCGCATTACTCGGTCTACAACGTTCACATTGGAATATTCGGAGCATCCCATGTTTATAGGAATTTTAGTTTGCATTTCGTTACTATAAATAGATGGGTATATCAGATCGAATAGGACATCACAATCACACTCTCTACACTCTAACACTTGCTCTCTCGCAACTTTCACACAAATTCATTGTAATACTTAGCGATCTGATCTATATCCTGCACTGTATCCTGAAGTTTAAAGCAATAAGAAGAACAAGGCAGCTGCGATTGTCAGCTCCCGAGGTTTTGTGCCGGCGATCTAGATTGATCAAGGGCTTTCCTCGTACATCTCGTGTCATTTACTTTACCTTTTTGCTCATTGTTTGATCGTAGATACAGCTCAATATCCTGAGCCGTATCCTGAACACTATTTTTCCAGAGAACATAACCAACATATTTTCAACACATTTTTCAGCACACTACCTCACTTAACTGATTTGATCACTTAATTGCTTCGGTAATTTTTGACCAAAACAATTTGGCGCCCACCGTGGGGCAAGTGGTGCTTTCTTTACTAAAAATCTTTGTGAAATCGTTAATCGGTTTTCTGTTTTCACAACTTTTTGCCACATTGTTCACAATGGCCTCAAGATCAAACATGAGCTCTTCTACTGTGTCTGCTACAACTTCTGCAACAGTTGGTTCGGTGCTTCCACCACCTCCTCCAAGGATGCCAGCCTCTACACAATCTCAAGATGTTATCCCTACTCGGAGTGTCCAGGGATCTGCTCCTATCTAAGCTTCTAACGATGAAATTCTAACCTTATTTGGAAGTGTGCAGGAACAAATGAGGCAGCAACAGGAAACAAACCAAATGCTTTTAAGGGAAATACAACTCCTGAAGTCTGGCTCGAGCAGATCTGCTGAGGATAATGTCACTCCATTACATCCCAGAGCGTTGAACTTTAGTTCAACTGTGTATACTGAGGATAACAGGGGGAATATCGTGCCCAGCCTTCCTCAGAATCATACTCCTGAAATACCCTCCTCGGTCAGGATATCAACTGTGCGGAGCTCAGGATATGCTTCAGGATATGGGCAAAATCCTTTAACGGGTAACGTATCAAATAATAATAATGCTATTGCCACTAACAGTGTTGGATCTCTGCAGGATACAACTGTAACGTCAGAATTATCCAGGGAGCTTCAGAAATTAAAGGATATGATATGCAGTGTACCTGGGGTGGTGCAGCCAATTCCTGAAGTATCCCAGGATAGCCACAGGATATCTCGGTTCGTGCATCCCATATGTGATGCTGAAATCCCAAAAAGATTCCAGACTCCAAACATGAAGCTTTACGACGAAACCACGGATCCTGAAGAGCATATTGCCCAGTATAGGGAAAGGATGGAGATCAACCCTATCCCTCCGGAGCTCAAGGAAGCGTGCCTGTGCAAGGGTTTTGGTTCAACCTTGACAGGATCGGCTTTGAAATGGCTCTTGAATGTTCCTCCACATTCGATTACATCTTTTGCTCACTTAGTAAATTTATTTAATAGTCAATTTTCTTGTAGTAGAAGCTTTGAAAAATTAACAAGTGATCTCTACAGGATAACACAAGGGCCTCAGGAATCCCTTAGGGATTATGTGAATAAGTTCAGCCGGGAATCACTAGACATTCCCCATCTTGATGTTGCAACAGTTGTGCAAGCTTTCAAGATGGGGCTGCAAAAGGATTCTCAATTCTATCAAGACCTTGTAATGAACCCGTGCAGGAACCTGGATGAAGCCCGGAACAGGGCTCTAAGATATATTCGGTTGGAGGATGACAGAAAAATGCAAGAAAGGATGAATGCATCCTCAACATATGAATCGACTAACAGGAAATCGGAATCCTCATATAGACCATATCGCTCTAAGCCATATGGCAGAAATGATAACAAGAGAGTGAATGCTGTTGAAGACGAGGATCCTGAAGAATATCCTGAATTATATGAATATTGTTTTTCTGTTAATATACCTGAACTAATGTATGCTATGCAGGGTTTGGGAGATAAAGCCAGGTGGCCTCGAAAGAATCAACAAAAAGCAGATTGGAAAGACAAGTCAAAATGGTGTGCTTTCCACGAAGATTTTGGACATTTGACTGAGGATTGCATCGCTCTGAGGAAAGAAATCAGCTACCTTCTAAGCAAGGGATATTTGAAAGATCTCTTAGGGAGAAAGAAGAATAAGGGTCAGGATACTGAGAAGGATCCTGAGCGAGCCGCATCACCTCCCGCCGATGCCAAGATAATCAATTTCATTTCAGGAGGATCCGACATTTGCGGAACTTCGTATTCGGCGGCCAAGAGACATGCAAAGGAAGCTAAGGCCGAGAGGGGAGACAAACCTATCAGGATGACTACGCTCACAACTGACAAAGTGATCACTTTTGATGCAGATGATAGGGATACTGTCCAGGATCCTCACCATGATGCTCTGGTAATAACATTATATGTAGCTAACCATTTTGTACGCAGGATATTGGTTGATAATGGCAGCTCCGTCAACATAATACAACTGGAGACTCTGAAGAGAATGAACGTGTCTCCGATGGATATCACTTCGAAGTCTACTGTGCTCGTTGGTTTCAGTGGAGAAGCTAGGAACACAGTGGGAGAGATAAGGCTACCCGTATATGTTGAAGGAGTCAACAAGATGCAACGTTTCTGTGTGATGGATTCTCTATCCTGCTATAACATCATCCTAGGAAGACCATGGATCCACGATATGAAGGTCGTTCCATCAACGTATCACCAATGCATCAAGATCCCTACCCCTTGGGGGGTTGTCAAGATCGACAGTGACCAGCAGGAGGCAAAGGAATGCTACTCATCCTCGATGAAATCCTCAATCAAACCTAGTGCAGCATAGCAATTAAAGACGCGGGCCCAGGATATCGTGGAGGATCCGGAGCAGGATGTGAAGAAAATTATCCTAGATCAGGATAATCCCGATATTTCGGTGCCGTGGGAACCAATATCCCTCAGGATATTGAAGAACAATTAATTAACTTTTTGAAATGCAGGATGTCAACGTTTGCATGGAAGCATGAGGATATGACAGGTATATCTAAAGACATTATTACTCACAAGCTTGGAATTGACAGGTCATTCAAGCCTATACAACAAAAGAGAAGGAAATTCGCCCCTGAGCGAAATACGATTATCCAAGAGGAAGTTGAAAGATTATTGAAGTCCAAGATGATTAGAGAAGTCAAATTCCCTAGATGGCTAGCAAACGCGGTTGTAGTACAAAAGAAGAATGGGAAATGGAGAGTCTGTGTAGACTACACAGACCTGAACAAAGCTTGTCCAAAAGACCCATTCCCTCTGCCTCATATAGACTCGATGGTGGATGCCACTGCCGGTCATGAAATGTTGACCTTCATGGATGCATCCTCAGGATTCCAGCAGATTCAGATGGAACCTTCAGACCAGGAGGATACCGCTTTCATGACACCAACAGGTATTTATTGTTATACTGCTATACCTTTCGGTTTAAAAAATGCAGGTGCAACGTACCAGAGATTGGTGAATATGATGTTTAAAGACAAACTGGGGGACACCATGGAGGTGTACATTGACGATATGGTGGTTAAATCCAAGAAAGCTGAGGATCATCTTCAGGATATTAAAGGAGCATTCGATATCCTGGACCAGTATAATGTGAAACTTAATCCTGCAAAGTGCCATTTCGGAGTGGGGGCAGGAAAGTTTTTAGGATACATGGTGACAAAAAGAGGGATAGAGGCGAGCCCGGAGCAGATAAAAGCTATCTTGGATATAAAGTCTCCCTCAAATATGAAGGATGTTCAACGGTTAACAGGACGAGTGGCAGCCTTAAACAGATTTATATCAAGATCCTCAGAAAAGTGTAAAGAATTCTATGATATCCTGAAAAAGAATAAAAAGTTTGAATGGGGTGAGAAGCATGAAGCAGCCCTGCAGGATTTGAAGCAGTATCTCTCAACTGCACCTCTGTTGATGAAGCCTGAGGATGGTGAACCATTATCCTTGTATCTGGCAGTATCAGGGAATGCAGTAAGTGCAGTACTCGTAAAAGATCACGAAGGTCAGCAGTATCCTGTTTATTATGTTAGCAAAAGTTTGTTAAATGCTGAAACTAGATATTCTCACCTAGAAAAACTAATACTGGCTCTAGGAATGGCATCAACAAAGCTTAGACATTATTTTGAAACATATAGGATTCGTGTTAAAACTAATTATCCTGTCAAAAATGTGCTTAGAAAACCAGAAATGTCAGGCAGAATGGCTAAGTGGTCAGTAAAGTTGAGTGCTTATGATTTAGTATATGAACCTAGAAATGCCATAAAGTCTCAGGCTTTAGCTGACTTTGTGGCTGATTTTAGTAGTGACATTCAGGACGAGGTAGACCTAGAAGTTCAACAGCTAGGAGAATCCTCAGGATCCTGGACATTATATACTGATGGTGCATCTAATGTAAGAGGAGTAGGATTAGGAATACTACAAAAATCGCCACAGGGGGACATAATACCCCAGGCAGTTAGATGTGAATTTCCTGCTACTAACAATGAGGCAGAATATGAAGCTTTAATTGCAGGATTAGAATTGGCTAAGAGTATGAGTATCAAAAGTTTGCAAGTATACGTTGACTCTTTGTTAATTACTAACCATTTTAATGGATCCTATGCAGTCAAGGGTGAGAAACTAATGGAATACCTCGGTATTCTTAAAAAATTAGCAGGATATTTCGATGTTTTTACACTTGAACAGGTACCAAGAGAGGATAACGCTGAAGCAGACGCATTGGCAAATCTGGGATCATCCATCAGGATACCAGAAGGAATCCCAATACCGATATTACATGTCCTGTATCCTGCAACGGCTCCTCAGTATAAGGAGGTAGCAAGTATTCAGGATCCTGAAGTGGTGTATCCTGAACAGGATCCTAAGT
This sequence comes from Helianthus annuus, assembly GCF_002127325.2. NCBI lineage: Eukaryota > Viridiplantae > Streptophyta > Magnoliopsida > Asterales > Asteraceae > Helianthus > Helianthus annuus. Next base: position 62,514,690 of record NC_035440.2, on the reverse strand, counting down.
CCTGGACAACTCCAATTATGAGATATCTCAAGGAAGGACATATCCCCGAAGATGAAAATCCTAAGGCATTTAGGATGAAGGTATGACGATTCACTATTATAAATAATATTTTATACAAGAAATCTCTTGCAGGACCATACTTGAGATGCTTGGAAGATCCTGAGGCCAAAGAAGTACTTCAGGATATACATGAAGGGGATTGTGGTAACCATACCGGGGGCAGGTCATTATTTTCGAAAGTGTTGAGGATAGGTTATTATTGGCCAACAATGAGAAAAGATGCTGCAGAATATGCTCGAAGATGTGATGCATGTCAGAGGCATAGTAACATATTGCATCAACCAGCTGAACCACTATATCCTGTAGCATCCCCTTGGCCGTTCATGAAATGGGGGATGGATATAGTAGGGAAGTTACCAAAAGCTCCGGGAGGAAAAGTCTTTATGCTGGCAATGACGGATTATTTCTCTAAGTGGGTTGAAGCTGAAGCATTTGTGCAAGTTAGAGACCAAGAAGTAGTATCCTTCATAAAGAGGAATATCCTGACCAGGTTTGGAGTACCAGCTGAAATTATTTGTGATAATGGGTCCCAGTTTATAAGCAAAAGGACTACTGACTTTTGCAAGAGTTGGGGAATCAAGATGATAACGTCTACTCTGGTGCATCCTCAAGCGAATGGACAAGCTGAATCTTCAAACAAGATAATAGTGAATAACTTGAAGAAGAGACTTGGAGCCAAAAAAGGAAGATGGGCAGAGGAATTACCCTTTGTGTTATGGGCTGACAGGACAACGGTAAAAAATGCAACCAGCCAAACCCCATTCTCCTTAGTATTCGGAGCATAAGCAGTAATTCCAACGGAAATGGTGATACCTACTGCAAGATCTATCCTACAGAATGCTGAACAGAATCCTGAAGCCTTATGTCAAGATTTGGATACCATAGACGAAAAAAGAGACGCAGCAAGGCTAAGGATGGCAGCATATCAACAAAGAATATCCAGAGCATATAACAAGAACATAAGGACTAGGAGATTTCAAGTTGGTGATTGAGTGCTAAGGAAGGCTTTTCAGAATACTACTAATCCTGCCGATGGCAAGTTAGCTCCAAAATGGGAAGGACCATACGAAGTTGAATCAGAAGCAGGGAAAGGAGCATACAGACTCAAGAATATGGAAGGGGATATGCTACCAAGGTCTTGGAATGCAATACACCTAAAAGCTCTATTTCAAGTAAGAATAGAATTTAAATTCTATCCTAGAGTGGTATGTATTCTATCTCTTTTAAATATATTTGTTTATTATCTTGAACCCAATACTGACTTAGGCATCGGAGGGGTGTTAGCCAAGCTAACACCCACCTTAGTTTACAATTGTTTTGCAGCATATGCTCCAGGATATAGCTCCAGGATGTGTACTCAGGGTAACTCGGAAGATTAGAGGATTGGCCCCCTCTCTCACGTTTAAGGGATACTGATCCCTTCACAGGTTTAAAGGTATTCACCTTTCTCCTGAGTTGGGTTTAAACACCCCGCCTGGAGCGCAAGTTATTCAGGGATAGTTCAAGGTGACGGGACCAGTCCATGTAAAAGTGGCTGACAATTTCGTTACTGTTGGCTATATCCTGAATTCTAAAGGTATATGAGGATTGATCACCCTCTCTCACGAAAGGGTATTTTCATACTCTCTAAGGTTTAAAGGTTTTCACCTTTCTAAGTCTTGGAGTTTATACACTCCCGCCTGTAGCGCATGAAACTCAGGGTTTATCCCCAGTATACTAAGGGTTCATTTCAAGATATCAAGGGTTTTGCCCTGGGGTATTTGGAATTCATTCGAGTCAAAAATATGAATACATTTGTGTTTCTATGTTAAGTACAGGGGACATACGTTATACTATTCTAAGGATGGATTCAAGTTTATAAGTATGCACTGGGGACAAGCTTATAATGAAGAATTGAAATTGATTCACTAAGAATCTCTGGTATGATCTTTCCTTTTTTATTTAGACAACTAATAGGTTGTATTTTAATCAGAATATCTTTTAGGATATTTACCGGGATACATTTATAATGTGTTCTAAAAAATGTTCAAACAAAACAATTTTCACAAGTGAAATTTATATATCAACGACAACAATGATAAAGCCAAAAAAGGGTTATATTATTAACATAGCAAAAGATTATGCTCTTGGCTTCGTCTCAAACCGAGACCCATCCAACAAAAGCATAGTTAGTTTCCTAACATATTTACTTAACAAATGAAGGCTTCGTCTTGGAACCTGTTTTGGTCAAAAATCACACAAGGATAACGTAACCAAACTTTATGTAAACGGGGTATGATGCTTGGTTAATTATAAAAGTAAAGGATCACTTCTATGAGAAATATGCAAAGACACAATGATTTATACGAGGAAAAAGCCCTTGATCAATGTATGATCTCCGGCATAAAAAACCTCGGGTGATGGCAACTACCGATCACCAACTTCAATATAAGAAAAATATAGTTACAACTTCGGATGATAATGAGCTGAGTACAAGGATCACTATAGTTTCGAGTGTCTAAGCGTGTGAGAGTTGTGTTGTGTGTTCTTCCGAATGAGGAAGAGTGTTATATATACAAGTGTAGGTGACCTATTTTAGGTAAAAAGACTAATAATCAGCTCATTACCCCTTTAGAAATAAAAGACAATCTAGCCTAAATTGCCGCCCTTAAATCAAACCAAGTTTCCATATCCTTTGCAACGTCTATCTTTGATTAAGCTCGTGCTATAATTGTGAAGACGCGTCCCTTGATTATGATGCTAAGAGCGTATCCTGCCAGATGTTCCTGCAAAATAATGTTGTATTACACGAAGATAACTATTAGCATGAGGATCCTTTCAATGGTCCATGATCCTGATCCTGAAGTCCTGCTGAGGATCACTGTCTGCCAAAGAAACAAGGATCACTGGTTAGGATCACGTATAAGGATCACGTATGATAAAAATCCAGCCCTAACAATTGCCCCCAAAATATAAGGAGTTTATTGTAAATAAATGAGTTATATTTTGCTTTGATCTTATCTGCAACGAATGACTCGGATTACTAGCCGTTAATATCGAACTAGCCGTTGCAGCCCTTACGTCATAGATGTGACAATCCCTGCAAATCATGATTATAAATAGGAGATAGGGTTAGGATCACTCTGCATTTAAACTCGAGATATCTTCCCTTTATAATCGCTACCGAAGATTGACCAGGTATTCTCTTCTTCTCTTGCTCTGTTTTTTCTGCTTTTACTCTGTTTCTGTTCCACCACGAGTATGTTGCTTCGAAAATCTCCATATAAGGATTCCAAGAAGAGCAGTCCCCTAAAAAGCCAAGGGATCATCAAGGACTCTCCTACGGAGAGATGTTGCTTTACTGATGCTCATGTAGACAGGATTCGTCATTGCTTTCCGGCGAATGCTGTTTTCAAATCCTTCACACCTACTGCTTTGAGCGACTTTGTTTCAGACGTCTGGGTGGCCATTCCTGCTACTCCGTTCACCATAGGGTATTCGTATCCTTTTCCAGCCTTCACCCAATCCTTCTTTTCTTTAACCGGCATATCTTATATCCAAGCTATGCCGATGATCTGGAGGGTCCTGTATACCTTCGAGAGGATCATCGAGCAGAAGGGAATTGATTTGGGGATAGCAGAGTTGGCCGCACTTTATGATCTTACCACGTTCGGTTCTTGCCGATATCTGCTAAAACGGAAAGCTGGGCAGGATCACCCTGTCTTCAAGGTTACTAAGAATGACACAAACTGGAAGCGTCGCTTTTTCTTTTGTTAGAAGGGATACCATCCCAGATGGGAAGGATCTGCCCAAGGAATGGGCCACTCATGGTAGGGTAGAGGATCCTGGAAGGATCACTATCAGACTTGTCTCATACGATGAGGATCACTAACGTCTTTTTTATTTTTTGTGCAGCTATATCCATTGCTTATCTTAAGTTAACCCCTGCTGCAAGAGAAAGAGTCTTAGCTTTTAAAAAGCTCAATCCTTAGGTCAGAAGTTTCCAAGTCACCGTCCAGGATTTACAGGAAGTATCCTCCGCATCTGCCACTATGTCAAGTAAGTATCCTTGTAAAAAGTAAGTTATATGCTAGATTGTTTAATTAGTAAGGGAACTTATCTTGTTTTGATTGTGTAGGTGTTGGGAAGTCTGCCAAATCTGCCAAGTCTGCCTCCAAGTTTGGGATAGATGATCTCACCAACGTCAAGTCTTCGAGGAGAAAGACTTCTGCTGCCAGTCCCTCCGCTTCAGCCCCTAAAGCATCCATTAGGGGTAAGGGAAAGAAGAGGAAGACTTCCGAGGATCTCCAAGGATTTCCCCTGATTCGCCAACAGTTCCTTGACTATGTCAATGAGGTAGGGATCATTGCCCCTGTGGGTTATCCTTCTCTAATATCCTGCTTGTATATTCTGCCTTTTTTGAGGATCACTTGATCCTGAACTTACCTTTTTTCTCTTTTGCAGAAACTTGCTGAGATTGAGACCTACCTTGGCCACGTCGAGGATCAGGAGAGCCAAATCGCCGACCTCCAACAAATGGGCATGTTAAAGGATCTCAAGATAGCCGATCTTGAGAAGGAACTCCGGGCTACAAAGGATGAGGCTGCTCAAAGGCTAAATGACATGGATGGCGAGAAGCAGGAGATCATCCAGGATGCCAAGGTCTCTGCCGCAACTGCTATGTACAAGATACAATTACAAATGGCTGCGGAGGCTTAGGATCCTGCCTTTGACAAGAGCTCATGGGACGTGGAGGGTTGGAAGGCAAGGTTGGCAGAGCTGGAGGATGAGGACGAAGCAGAGGAGATCCCCATGCTGGAAGGTGGTGATGCTGAGAAGGATCAGGGTGGAGAAGCTGGTGGTGATGGAGCAGCAAAGGTGTGAGCTGCTGGATTGGGCGATGATGGATATTTCGAGACTAGGCCGGAGCCCAATTTTTTTAGGATTGGTAGTGGTTTTTTGTGGTTGTTGATGGTTTGTGAACAATTTATGGTCTGTAATCTTTGAACAATAGTTTTTAGGGTAAAGGATCCTGGATCCTTCGAACAATAGGTAGGATTACAAAAGGTGGAGGGATCCTCTGTTTGGGGGATGAAGCCTTTGTGATCTTGCCGCTTTTACTTTTCTGTACCTGCTAAGACCGCACAGACAATGGACACCCTTTGCCAACCCATGTGGACGGGCCACGTTTTGCAGGTAGAAACGTGGGTTGGCAATTTTGACAACTTTTGAAGGGTTAATCCTTTCGTTAATAAATAAAATCTTAAACTTTTGTCGCTTATCTTGTGTTATTATCCTTTATTTATCTTTTTATTTTCCAGTTTGTTTTAGAAACATATTTGTTAGAGTAACGATAGTTGAGCAAACCATGTTCAAGAAATTTAGGATATGATCCTGGATCAAATATCCTATAATCGAAAATTTTCAAGGTAGTTTATTTTAAGGATCATAGGTTCAGTTGTCAAGGTCTAAAGGTTATTCAAATGAATAATGAAATTAAAAAATAGTTAAGGATCATACCTGAGGATCCAAGTTAGGATCCTAACCTTTAATCGGGATAATCATAAGTAAGACTTTAATGGATAATAAGGATTAAGGATCCTTAATTGTTTAATCTTCGAAAACCTGAAAAATGGAACATATCTTGGGACTAAGCCATTGTAAAAGATAAATTAGTAGCTGGGGACATGCCCAAAGGATAACTGAGGATGATCCCGGAGGATCACTGGGGACAAGCCCAAAGGATAACTGGGGACAAGCCCAAAGGATAACTGGGGACAAGCCCAAAGGATCGTATGTAAACTGGAGTATGGCCCTTACTGGCGACTATCCAAACTTAGTGACATGAAAATGTCAAAACCTTAGCTAACGTGAAAACGTTAGAAACCTTAGGAACGGATGTATGGTACGTCTACCATTATACGGAGGATCCTGGGTATAGCCAGTACGATGAGGTTGTCAGCCCCGGAAGTGGGTACTGGTCCCAAAGACGTGAACTATATCAGGATCATCGTGCGCTGCTGGCGGAAACTGGGGATAATCCCAAGGATAACTGGGGACAAGCCCAAGGATCTGCGTTGCTTTTTGAAGATTCTTGACGATATGCCGTAGATACCTGAACTATCATAACTCAAATGGTTCGTGAGAAGAGGATGAAGGATACAGGATCCTTACCCTTTGGTAAAAAGTAAGGAAATGTAATAGTTTTAGGATAAGCACATTACCAGAATAAGGATCACTGATATCATCGGGATCCTTCAAGGATACTTCAATATAAGGATCACATGCTTGAAGGATCATGTTCACATGAAATATTTCTTCAAGTGAACAGCATTCCAGGCTCTTGGTAACAAATTTCCTTCAATGGTTAGCAACCTGTATGCCCCCTTTCCTGCTTCAGCTTCAATTAAGTAAGGGCCTTCCCATTTTGGTGCTAACTTCCCGTCAGCAGGATTAATAGTGTTTTGGAATGTTTTTCTCAACACCATATCTCCGACTTGGAACTTCCTTATCCTGACATTTTTGTTGTAAGCACCAGCCATTCTTTGTTGGTAGCTTGCCATCCTTATCCTAGCCAGATCCCTGATTTCCTCAATAGTATCCAAATCCTGAGCCAGGATTGTAGTATTTTCTTCAGGATCACGTGCACTTGTTCTAGCAGTTGGGATCACCATTTCTGTTGGGATCACTGCTTCTGCCCCAAATACTAAAGAAAAGGGTGTTTGACCAGTGGCATTCTTGGGAGTTGTTCTATCAGCCCATAGCACATAAGGTAATTCCTCTGCCCATTTTCCTTTCTTGGATCCCAGCTTCTTCTTCAGATTGTTGATGATGATCTTGTTGGATGATTCTGCTTGGCCATTGGCTTGTGGATGAACTGGTGTTGATGTTATCATCTTGATTCCCCAACTGTCACAAAAGTTAGTAGTTCTGCTTCCAATGAATTGGGAACCATTATCACATACAATTTCAGAGGGAATGCCAAATCTAGTTATAATGTTTCTTTTGATAAAGGATATAACTTCTTTTTCTCTGACTTGAGCAAAAGCTTCAGCTTCTATCCACTTAGAGAAGTAGTCAGTCATGGCAAGCATAAATACTTTTCCACCAGGTGCTTTAGGGAGCTTGCCAACTATATCCATCCCCCATCTCATGAATGGCCAAGAGGATGGTATGGGGTGTAGCAATTCAGCTGGTTGATGAAGGATATTGCTGTGTCTTTGACAAGGATCACATTTCCTAGCATATTCTACAGCATCCCTTTTCATGGTTGGCCAGTAGTATCCTGTTCTAAGGATCCTTGAGAATAATGCCCTGCCCCCAGTATGGTTTCCACAATCTCCTTCATGGAAGTCTCTCAACACTTCTTCAATTTCATGATCCTCAATACATCTTAAATATGGTCCTGCAAGGGATCGTTTATATAGCACATTATTTAAGATTGTAAATTGAGATACCTTGATCCTGAAAGCTCTAGGATTTTCTCCCATTGGAATCTCTCCGTCTTGCAAGTATTTCATGATTGGTGAGACCCATGATCCTGCATAAGATTGAGCTTCTTCACTAGGGATTACTGCAGTATCCTCTTCTATTTCCATGGCCACTTGATTTTCAATAGCAGGAGCCAGGATATGGATGATAGGGATACTTATGTCTTCTGGAATTTTTAAGGATGATCCTAAGTTGGCCAATGCATCAGCTTCCGTGTTATCCTCCCTTGGTACCTGTGTTAAGCTGAAAGAAACAAAAGAGAGTGCCAATTCTTTGACTATCTCTAAATATTTGGTTAGTTTTTCACCTTTAACAGCATAGGATCCATTAAAGTGATTGGTGATCAATAATGAGTCTACATATACTTTAAGATATTTTACCCCCATATCCTTAGCAATTTGCAAGCCAGCAATTAAGGCTTCATATTCAGCCTCATTGTTAGTTGCTTGGAACTCACAGGCTATGGAGTGGGGTATTATGTCCCCCTGTGGCGATTTTAGTAGTATCCCGAGCCCTGTGCCCTTGACATTTGAGGATCCATCAGTGTGTAGTATCCAAGGATCCTTGGTCTCATCCAGCTGTTGGACTTCCAATTCTGCTTCTTTTTGTAGATCACTACTGAAATCAGCCACAAAGTCAGCTAGTGCTTGGGATTTAATGGCTGTTCTTGGCTCATATCTTATATCATGGGCACTAAGCTTTACTGCCCACTTAGCCATTCTTCCTGACATCTCTGGTTTCCTGAGGACATTCTTAATTGGAAAGTTAGTTCTAACAACAATAGTATGGGTTTCAAAATAATGCCTTAACTTAGTTGATGCCATGATTAATGCAAGAATAAGTTTTTCGAGGTGTGAGTACCTGGATTCGGCATCAAGTAAACTCTTACTTACATAGTAGATAGGATATTGTGTACCTTCGTGATCCTTCACAAGGACAGCACTTACAGCGGTTGAGGATACCGCCAAATATAAGGATAACACATCTCCTTTTTCGGGTTTTGATAATGCTGGTGCTGAGGACATATATTCTTTAAGGGCTTGTAAAGCATTCTCATGTTTCTCAGTCCATTCAAACTTCTTGTTCTTCCTTAGGATATCGTAAAATTCTTTACATTTTTCTGAGGATTTTGATATGAACCTGTTCAGAGCTGCTATCCTGCCTGTTAGCCTTTGCACATCCTTAGCATTGGCAGGGGACTTGATGTTTACTAGTGCTTTAATTTGCTCCGGACTTGCTTCAATGCCTCTCTGAGTTACCATATATCCTAGGAATTTACCTGCCTTAACACCAAAGTGGCACTTTGAAGGATTAAGCTTCATGTTATATTTATCAAGGATATCAAATGCTTCTTCCAAATCCCTTAGGTGATCCTCAGCTTTCTTTGATTTGACTACCATATCATCTATGTATACTTCCATAGTTTGTCCAATTTGATCTTTGAACATCATATTCACCAGCCTTTGATATGTTGCTCCTGCATTTCTTAATCCAAAAGGCATGGCAATATAACAATACAAACCTGTTGGGGTCATAAAGGCTGTATCCTCTTGGTCAGATGGTTCCATCTGAATTTGTTGGAATCCAGATGATGCATCCATAAAGGTCAACAGTTCATGCCCCGCTGTTGCATCCACCATGGAGTCAATGTGGGGTAATGGGAAAGGATCCTTGGGACATGCCTTATTCAGATCAGTGAAATCGACACATACCCTCCACTTTCCATTTTTCTTTTGGACAACGACCACATTGGCTAACCATTTTGGATATTTTACCTCTCTGATCATACCTGCTCGAAGTAGTCTCTCTACTTCTTCTTGGATAATGGCATTCCTTTCTGGTGCAAACTTCCTCCTTTTTTGATGGATTGGTTTGATAGACCTGTCAATGCCGAGTTTATGAGTTATGATATCCTTAGATATACCTGTCATATCTTCGTGCTTCCATGCAAAGGTAGACTTTCTTCTCTTGAGGAAGGATATCATGTCTTCTTTCATCTTGCCAAGGATCCCTGATCCGATATAGATTTTTGATTCAGGATCACTAGGATCCAAGAGGATTTCGTCCACATCTTGTTCCCTTGCCTCCAAGACATTCCTCGGAGGATACTGTAATTGCTATTGCTCCCTTGGCTTCGAGGTTGGCGTCATGGATGAGGTATAACAATCCTTAGCCTCCTGCTGATCACTGTCGATCTTGATTATTCCCCATGGGCTAGGGAGCTTCACACATTGATGGTAGGTGGATGGGACTGCTTTCATATCATGTATCCAAGGCCTGCCAAGGATAACATTGCAACAAGACAAACAGTCAATAACGCAAAATTTCTGGTAATTATGTAATCCTTCCACGTAGATTGGGAGTTTGATGTCCCCCAGAGTTTTCTTCGTTTCTCCACTGAATCCTACAAGCACGGAGGATCTTGGTGTGATGTCTGATTCTGGGATTCCCATCTTCTTCAGAACATCAAGCTGGATAATGTTCACTGAGCTTCCTCCATCGATAAGGATCCTGCGGACAAAATGGTTAGAGATAAAGAGAGTGATAACTAAACTATCATGATGAGGATCCTGAATGTTAATGCGATCATCCTCATCAAACGTTATCATCTTCCCTTCTGAGACACTTGATGTTCTAATAGGCCTTTCTCCATTATCCATTTTTGACTCCTTTGCATGTCTTTTGGCCGCCGAGAAGGATGTACCACAGATGTCTGATCCCCCGGAAATAAAGTTGATCACTTGTGCATTTGCCGGAGGTGCTGGAGCCTTTTCAGGGATCCTTTCAGGATCTTGAGTCCTTTGCTTTTTTCTTCCCAACAATTCTTTCAGGTGCCCCTTGCTTAATAGATATCCAATCTCTTTTCTTAAAGCTATGCATTCTTCAGTCAGATGCCCGAAATCCTCATGGTATGCACACCATTTTGACTTGTCTTTAGTCCCGGATGGTTTATCATTCTTCCTGGGCCACCTAGCTTTTTCACCTAGATTCTGCATTGCAAGGATCAGTTCATGATTATCAACGGAAAAACAATATTCTGAGATTGGAGGATAATCTTCATCATCCTCTTCTTGGTCAACAGCATGCACATTCTGGTTCTCATTTCTATGGTAGGATTTGAATTTGTTGTTCTTGAAGGAGGATCCTTGCTTCTCCTGTTTTGAGGATCCTACTTGTCTCTCCTGGATCCTCTTGTCATCCTCTAGCCGGATGAACCTGAGTGCTCGAGTTCTTACTTCATCTAGATTCCTGCATGGTGTCATAACAAGATCATCATAGAATAATGAATCCTTAAGTAGTCCCATTTTGAAGGCTTCAACAGCCGTAGCCATATCCAAGTTGGGAATGTCCAAGGATTCTTTACTAAATTTAGTTATATAATCCCTTAATGATTCATTATGATTTTGAGTTATCCTGTACAAATCACTAGTTAATCTTTCAAATTTTCTACTACAAGAGAATTGGTTATTGAATAAATTAACTAAATTAGCAAATGAAGTAATAGAGTAGGGGGAAGACTTAGCAGCCACTTAAGAGCTGATCCAGTAAGAGTGGATCCAAATCCTTTACATAGGCATGCTTCTTTCAGTTTTTCTGGGATAGGATTGATCTCCATCCTCTCCCTGTATTGTGCTATGTGCTCTTCTGGATCCGTTGTGCCATCATACAGCTTCATAGTAGGGATATGGAACCTTTTGGGTACCTCTGCATCCCAAATTGGTGGTGCAAAGCGAGATACCTTATGGCTTCCATCTGCAATCTCTGGGATAGGCTTGACTACCCCTGGAACGCTTTAGATCATATCTTTTAGTTTCTGCAATTCCCTGGCCATAGCATGATTGACACCTGTATCCTGCATGAATCCATGGTTAGTGGTAGGGTAATTATTTAAAGTGTTACCTCCCATTGGGTTCAAGTTAGGGAATCCATATTGCTGGGATTCTGGAACAACGGAGGGACCAGTGGAAGCAATGGTCTGCATTGGAATGAAGTCCCCTTGATGGACATCTAGACTTCCTGTTTGCAAACTTTTTAGGGATCCTGGCACCTGGAAGGATCCTGGTATCTGGAAGGATCCTGGTATCTGGGATGATCCTGAAACGAAGGAGGATCCTTGACCCTGGGATGATCCTGGAACAAAGTAGGATCCTTGCCCCTGGGATGATCCTGGAACAAAGTAGGATCCTTGACCCTGGGATGATCCTGGAACAAAGTAGGATCCTTGAAACTGCTGTGCTCCCGGATAGGCTCCCGAATTCATGAGGGATCCCATATGCTGGGGATAGGGATCCTGCCGGCTGAAAGTGTGAGCCAGATGCCTGAGTCATTGCTGTCGATCCGAGGTGCAATCCTCTTGATTCTCCCATAATTTGCACGTCTGGAATTCCTGATGGCTGAGAAGTAATCATTGGAGTATCAAAGCTCAAAGACTTGGGCATCAGTGGGGAATGATCCTCTGCCGTTTTCTTCTGTCTTTTGAGATCTCCAATTTCCCTGAGGATCCTTTCATTAGTTTCATCCTGCCTCTGCACACGATCCTTCATCTGCAAAATCAAAGTAAATACATCACTAGTACTGGGAATATAAGAATTCATAGCAGAAGGAGATGGAGTTTTAGAATTAGTAGGAGTTTGTCTCTTCTCAGCATTCTTCTGGGATCCTGCCGGTGGTGGAGGCAGAATGTTCTGGGACGAGGTGACTGCAGACATTGCCGTGGACATGTTTTTCAATGATGAAGCCATGTAATTCTTATGAAATGATTTCGAACAAAAGGTTTTCTTATGAATGAAGCACCAATTGCCCCACGGTGGGCGCAAAACTGTTTTGGTCAAAAATCACACAAGGATAACGTAACCAAACTTTATGTAAACGGGGTATGATGCTTGGTTAATTATAAAAGTAAAGGATCACTTCTATGAGAAATATGCAAAGACACAATGATTTATACGAGGAAAAAGCCCTTGATCAATGTATGATCTCCGGCATAAAAAACCTCGGGTGATGGCAACTACCGATCACCAACTTCAATATAAGAAAAATATAGTTACAACTTCGGATGATAATGAGCTGAGTACAAGGATTACTATAGTTTCGAGTGTCTAAGCGTGTGAGAGTTGTGTTGTGTGTTCTTCCGAATGAGGAAGAGTGTTATATATACAAGTGTAGGTGACCTATTTTAGGTAAAAAGACTAATAATCAGCTCATTACCCCTTTAGAAATAAAAGACAATCTAGCCTAAATTGCCGCCCTTAAATCAAGCCAAGTTTCCATATCCTTTGCAACGTCTATCTTTGATTAAGCTCGTGCTATAATTGTGAAGACGCGTCCCTTGATTATGTTGCTAAGAGCGTATCCTGCCAGATGTTCCTGCAAAATAATGTTGTATTACACGAAGATAACTATTAGCATGAGGATCCTTTCAATGGTCCATGATCCTGATCCTGAAGTCCTGCTGAGGATCACTGTCTGCCAAAGAAACAAGGATCACTGGTTAGGATCACGTATAAGGATCACGTATGATAAAAATCCAGCCCTAACAGAACCCAAGATACCTCCACCTTCACTTGTTAAAAGCGTTCAAAACAAACCATACTAACTGATGACCAAGGGCTTTGTCCTGAAACTCAGGATCCCTCCATCTTTGGCCATCATATTGTCTACGTGCAGGAAATTGAAATTGTTCAACAAACAAGAAAAGTAAATTGTTCAAGATACCAACCATTAAACCTAAAAAAGTGGGCTCCGGCCTAGGCATCAATATCCATCATCGCCCATGTTAGGGCTGGATTTTTATGACTTATGATCCTTACATGTGATCCTAACCAGTGATCCTTGATTCTTTGGCAGATAGTGATCCTCAGAAGAGTTCCAGGATCAGGATCACGGACCGTCCTAGGGATCCTCATACTAACAGTTGTTCTCCTTGGATTTAATGTTATCTTGCAGGAATTTCGAGTAGGATCCGCTCTTAGCAACATAAACAAGGAACTCGTCACGACAACTTTGGCATATGCATAATCAAAGATGGACGTTGTGGACGATATGGAAACTCAGCATAATTTAAGGGCGATAATTTAGGCTAGATTTACTTCTATTCCTAAAGGGGTAACGAGCTAATAGTTAGGTTATTTACCTAAAATACGACCACTCACACTTGTATAAATAGCACTCTTCCACATTCGGAAGACACAACACACTTCTCACACGCTTTGACACACGATACTATAGTGATCCTTGTACTTAGCTCGTTACCATCCGAAGTTGTAAAAATATTGTTTGTTATATTGAAGCTTGGTGATCGGTAGTTGCCATCACCCGAGGTTTTTTATGCCGGAGATCATTCATTGATCAAGGGCTTTTTCCTCGTATAAATCCTTGTGTCATTTGCGTATCTTACATCAAAGTGATCCTTTACTTTGTTCAACATACCAAGCATCATTCCCCGTTTACATAAGAGTTTGGTTGCATTATCCTTGTGTGATTTTTGACCAAAACAGTTTGGCGCCCACCGTGGGGAAATTGGTGCTTCATTCATAAGAAAGCTTTTCTGTTGGTGATCATTCCGGAAGTGTTGCGTGGCTTCATCATTGAAGAATACTTCCACAGCGATGTCCGCAGTCAATTCATCTAATGGCATTCCACCTTTTCCTCCACCACCAGCTGGATCTCAGAAAAATGCTGAGAAGAGACCAACTCCTATCTCCTCTAAACCATCATCTTCTGCTCTAACTTCTTCTATTCCCAGTACAAGTGATATATTTACTTTGATTTTGCAGATGAGGGATCGTATGCAGCAGCAGGATGAAACTAATGACAGGATCCTCAAGGAAATCGGAGATCTCAAAAAGCAAAAGAAAACGGCAGAGGATCATTCCCCTCTGATGCCCAAATCTTTGAATTTTGATACTCCGATGATTACTTATCAGCTATCAGAGGTCCCAGACATTCAACACATGTGGGGATCAAGAGGAGTGCATTTCGGCTCAGCAGTAGTGACTCAGGCATCAGGATCATATTTCCAACCGGCAGGATCTTATACTCAACATATGGGATCCTTCATGAACTCAGGATCCTCCTTCGTTCCAGGATCATCCCAGGTTCAAGGATCCTCCTTCGTTCCAGGATCATCCCAGGTTAAAGGATCCTCCTTCGTTCCAGGATCATCCCATATTCAGGGATCCCTTCAGATACCAGGATTCTTGAAGAATTTGCAAACAGGAAGTCCAGATGTCCACCAAGGAGATTTTATTCCAATGCAAACCATTGCTTCCACTGGTCCCTCCATCATCCCAGAATCCCAGCAACATGGATTCACATCCAATGTTCCTAACTTGAACCCGATGGGAGGTAACACTTTTAATAATTCTTATACCACTAACCATGGATTCGTGCAGGATACAGGTATCAATCATGCTATGGCCAGAGAACTACAAAAATTGAAGGATATGATATCAAGTGTTCCAGGGGTAGTCAAACCTATCCCGGAAATTGCAGACGGAAGCCATAAGGTATCTCGTTTTGCACCACCAATTTGTGATGCTGAGATACCCAAAAGGTTCCATATCCCTACTATGAAGCTGTATGATGGTACAACGGATCCTGAGGAACACATAGCACAATATAGGGAGAGGATGGAGATCAATCCAATTCCAGAAAAGTTAACGGAAGCGTGCTTATGCAAAGGATTTGGATCCACTCTTACTGGATCAGCTCTTAAATGGCTGCTAAGTCTTCCCCCTTACTCTATTACCTCATTTGCTAATTTAGTTAATTTATTCAATAATCAATTCTCTTGTAGTAGAAAATTTGAAAGATTGACTAGTGATTTATATAGGGTAACTCAGGGTCATAATGAATCATTAAGGGATTATATAACCAAATTCAGTAAAGAATCCTTGGACATTCCCAACTTGGATATGGCCACAGCTGTTGAGGCCTTCAAAATGGGATTGCTTAGGGATTCACTGTTCTATGATGACCTTGTTATGACACCATGCAGGAACCTAGATGAAGTAAGAACTCGTGCACTCAGTTTCATCCGGCTAGAGGATGACAAAAGGATCCAGGAAAGACAAGTAGGATCCTCAAAACAAGAAAAGCAAGGATCCTCTTTCAAAAGCAACATATTCAAATCCTACAATAGGAATGACAACCAGAACGTGCATGTCGTTGACCAAGAAGAGGATGATGAGGATCATCCTCCGATTTCAGAATATTGTTTTTCCGTTGATAATCATGAACTAATCCTTGCAATGCAGAATCTAGGAGAAAAAGCCAGATGGCCCAGAAAAAACGACAAACCAACTAGAACTAAAGACAAGTCAAAGTGGTGTGCATACCACGAGGATTTCGGGCATTTAACTGAAGAATGCATCGCATTAAGAAAGGAAATTGGATATCTGGTAAGCAAGGGGCATCTAAAAGAGTTGTTGGGAAGAAAAAAGCAAAGGACTCAGGATCCTGAAAGGATCCCTGAGAAAGCTCCAGCTCCTCCGGCAGATGCACAAGTAATCAACTTTATTTCTGGTGGATCAGACATATGTGGTACATCCTTCTCGGCAGCTAAAAGGCATGCAAAGGAAGCTAAAATGGATAACGGAGAAAGGCCCATTCGAACATCAAGTATCTCGGAAGGAAAAGCGATAACCTTCGATGAGGATGATCGCATTAACATTCAGGATCCTCATCACGATAGTTTAGTCATCACTCTCTTTATCTCTAACCATTTTGTCCGCAGGATCCTTATTGACGGAGGAAGCTCAGTAAACATTATCCAGCTTGATGTTCTGAAGAAGATGGGTATCCCTGAATCAGATATCACACCAAGATCCTCCGTACTTGTGGGATTCAGTGGCGAAACTAAGAAAACCCTGGGGGACATCAAACTCCCAATTTATGTGGAAGGATTACATAATTATCAAAAATTTTGTGTTATTGACTGTTTGTCTTGTTGTAATGTTATCCTTGGCAGACCCTGGATACATGATATGAAGGCAGTCCCATCCACCTACCATCAATGTGTGAAGCTCCCTAGCCCATGGGGAATAATCAAGATCGACAGTGATCAGCAGGAGGCTAAGGATTGTTACACCTCGTCAATGAAACCAGCCTCGAAGCCAAGGGAGCAATAGCGATTACAGTATCCTCCAAGGAATGTCTTGGAGGCGAGAGAACAGGATGTGGACGAAATCCTTTTGGATCCTAATGATCCTGAATCAAAAATCTATATCGGATCAGGGATCCTTGGCAAGATGAAAGAAGACATAATATCCTTCCTCAAAAGAAGAAAGTCTACCTTTGCATGGAGACACGATGATATGACAGGTATATCTAAGGATATTATAACTCATAAACTTGGCATTGACAGGACAATCAAACCAATCCACCAAAAAAGGAGGAAGTTTGCACCGGAAAGAAATGCCATTATCCAGGAAGAGGTAGAAAGATTACTTCGAGCAGGTATGATTAGAGAGGTAAAGTATCCAAAATGGCTAGCCAATGTGGTCGTTGTTCAAAAGAAAAACGGAAAGTGGAGGGTATGTGTCGATTTCACTGATTTGAATAAGGCATGTCCCAAGGATCCTTTCCCATTACCCCACATTGACTCCATGGTGGATGCAACGGCGGGGCATGAACTGTTAACCTTTATGGATGCATCATCTGGATTCCAACAAATTCAGATGGAGCCATCTGACCAAGAGGATACAGCTTTTATGACCCCAACCGGTTTATATTGTTATATTGCTATGCCTTTTCGATTAAGAAATGCAGGTGCAACATATCAAAGACTGGTAAACATGATGTTCAAAGATCAAATTGGACAAACTATGGTAGTATACATAGACGATATGGTTGTAAAATCCAAGAAAGCTGAGGATCACCTAAGGGACTTGGAGGAAGCATTTGATATCCTTGATAATTATAACATGAAGCTTAATCCTTCAAAATGTCACTTTGGTGTTAAAGCAGGCAAATTCTTAGGATATATGGTAACCCAGAGGGGCATTGACGCAAGCCCGGAACAAATCAAAGCATTGGTGAATATCAAATCCCCTGCCAACGCTAAGGATGTACAAAGGCTAACAGGAAGGATAGCAGCTCTAAACAGATTTATATCCAAATCCTCAGAAAGATGTAAAGAATTCTATGATATCCTAAGAAAGAATATAAAATTCGAGTGGACTGAAAAGCATGAGAATGCTTTACAAGCCCTAAAAGAATACATGTCCTCAGCACCAGCATTGATGAAACCAGAAAAAGGAGATGTGTTATCCTTATACCTTGCGGTATCCTCAAAAGCAGTAAGTGCAGTCCTTGTTAAGGATCATGAAGGTACACAATATCCTGTCTATTATGTAAGTAAGAGTTTACTTGATGCTGAATCCAGGTATTCACACCTTGAAAAACTTATCCTTGCATTAATTATGGCATCTACTAAACTAAGACATTATTTTGAAACACATATTATTTGTTTTGGTCAAAAATCACACAAGGATAATGCAACCAAACTTTATGTAAACGGGGAATGATGCTTGGTATGATGAACAAAGTGAAGGATCACTTAAAT
Source organism: Helianthus annuus (assembly GCF_002127325.2). NCBI lineage: Eukaryota > Viridiplantae > Streptophyta > Magnoliopsida > Asterales > Asteraceae > Helianthus > Helianthus annuus. The sequence continues at coordinate 62,496,593 of NC_035440.2, read as the reverse complement.
GTAAAATACGCAAGTGACACAAGGATTTATACGAGGAAAAAGCCCTTGATCAATGAATGATCTCCGGCAAAAAAAACCTCGGGTGATGGCAACTACCAATCACCAAGCTTCAATATAACAAACAATATTTTTACAACTTCGGATGGTAACGAGCTAAGTACAAGGATCACTATAGTATCGTGTGTCAAAGCGTGTGAGAAATGTGTTGTGTGTTTTTCGAATGTGGAAGAGTGCTATTTATACAAGTGTGAGTGGTCGTATTTTAGGTAAATAACCTAACTATTAGCTCGTTACCCCTTTAGGAATAGAAGTAAATCTAGCCTAAATTATCGCCCTTAAATTATGCTGAATTTCCATATCGTCCACAACGTCCATCTTTGATTATGCATATGCCAAAGTTGTTGTGACGAGTTCCTTGTTTACGTTGCTAAGAGCGGATCCTACTCGAAATTCCTGCAAGATAACATTAAATCCAAGGAGAACAACTGTTAGTATAAGGATCCCTAAGATGCTCCGTGATCCTGATCCTGGAACTCTTCTGAGGATCACTATCTGCCAAAGAAACAAGGATCACTGGTTAGGATCACATGTAAGGATCACATGTAAGGATCATAAGTCATAAAAATCCAGCCCTAACAATTGCCCCCAAAATATAAGGAGTAATATTGTAAATAAACGAGTTGTATTTTGTTTGATCTTATCCGCAACAAGTTAACGGATAACTAGCCGTTGGAGACGGACTAGCCGTTGCAAACCTTACGTCACAGAAGTGACAGCCCTGCAAATCATCATTATAAATAGGAGTTAGAGATAGGATCAATTTGCATTTAAATTCAAGAGAGACTCCCTTTATATTCTCGTCCGAAGATCAATCAGGTATCTCTTTTCCTCTTTCTTCCTTCTCTTACTCTGTTTTTCTATCTCTTTCCATTATTATGCAAAGATGTTGCTCCGGAACTCCCCGCATAAGGATCCTAAGAAGAACAGCCCCTTGAAGGGTCAAGGGATCATCAAAGACTCTCCCACCGAGAGGTGCTGTTTTACTGATCCTCAGGTCGACAGAATCCGTCATTGTTTTCCGGCGAACACCACCTTCAAGTCTTTTACTCCCACTGCTTTGAGTGATTTTATTTCTGATACGTGGGTAGCTTTTCCTGTTACTCCGTTCTTGATAGGATATTCGTATCCTTTCCCACAGTTCACTCAATCCTTCTTCTCTCTCACCGGCATCTACTATATCCAAGCCATGCCCATGATCTGGAGGGTGTCATATACCCTTGAGAGGATCATTGAACAAGAGGGGATTGACCTCGGTATGGCGGAGCTGGCTGAGATGTATGATCTTACCACTTTCGGATCCCATCGTTATTTGTTTAAGCGAAAAGCTGGAGAGGATCACCCTGTCTTCAAAGTCACCAAGAACGACACGAACTGGAAGCGTCGGTTCTTTTTTGTTAGGAGAGATACCATTCCTGATGGGAAGGATTTGCCCAAGGAGTGGGCTATCCATGGTAGGATAGAGGATCCTGGAGGGATCACCATAAAATTTGTTCCTTAGGATGAGGATCACTGATATTTTCTTGTTTGTTGTGCAGCTATCTCCATCTCCCATCTGAAGTTAACACCTGCTGCAAAAGAGAGACTTTTGGCCTTTAAGAAGCTTGACCCGGAGACAAGAACTTTCCAAGTTGCCATCCAGGATTCTTAAGAAGTATCTTCTGCCTCTGCCACAATGTCAAGTAAGTATTCATATTCATAAAGTAATTCTGTGTAGGATTTCAATTTTAATTAGAATACTTATCTTATTTTGGTTGTGTAGGTGCTGGAAAACCTTCTAAGTCTGCCTCAAAGTTTGGCATCGATGATCTGACCAACGTGAAATCCTCAAGGAAGAAGAATCCTGCTAGCCCAAGTGCTTCAGCCCCTAAAGCACCTATTAGGGGTAAAGGAAAGAAGAGAAAGGCCTCTGAGGATTTACAAGGTCTGCCCCTGCTCCGCCAACAGTTTCTGGACTACTTCAACGAGGTAAGGATCACTGCCCCTGTTTGTTATCCTGACAGTTTTGAGGATCACTTGTTTCTGACGTTATGCCTTGTTTTCCTTGCAGAAATTTGCTGAAATAGAGACTTATGTTGGCCACGTTGAGGATCAAGACCGCCAAATCGCTGACCTCCAACAAATGGGTGTGCTGAAGGATCTCAAGATTGCTGATCTTGAGAAGGAGCTCCGGGCTACCAAGGATGATGCTGCCAAAATGCTGATCAACTTTGATTATGAGAAGCATGATATCACCCAGGAAGCCAAGGTCTCTGCTGCAATAACCATGTATAAGATCCAGTTGCAGATGGCTGCGGAGGCTCAGGATCCTGCCTTCGACAAGAGCACATGGGACGTTGAGGGCTGGAAGGCGAGGCTAGCAGAGTTGGAGGATGATGAAGAGGCTGAGGAGGTCCCGATGCTTGAGGGTGGTGATATTGGCAAGGATCAGGGTGCAGAGGCAAGTGGAGCTGGTGGTGATGGTGCAGCGAAGGCTTGAGCTGCAGGATTGGGCGATGAAGGAAACTTCTAGACATAGCCAGAGCCCAATTTTTTTTTGTGTTTGTTGATGTTTTAAACGATGATGATCTGTAACTTTGAACAATAGTTTTAGGATTAAGGATCCAGGATCCTTCAGACAATAGGTAGGATTGCAAATGGTGGAGGGATCCTCTGTTTGGGGGATGAAGCCATTGTGATCCTGCCGCCTTTATATCCCTGCATTACTTTTGAACCTATTATCATGGACACCCTTTACCTACCCCAGCGGACGGGCCACGTATTGCTGGTAGATGCTTTGGGGTAGGTAATTTTGACAACCTTTGAAGGGTTAATCCTTTTGTTAATAAAATCTTAAACTTTTGTCGCTTATCTTGTGTTATTATCCTTTTTATTTCCAATTGTTTTGATACATGTTTGTTTGAGTAAGAAAAGTTGAGCAAATTATGTTTAAGAAATTTAGGATATGATCCTGGATCAAATATCCTATAATCGAAAATTTTCAAGGTAGTTTATTTTAAGGATCATAGGTTCAGTTGTCAAGGTCTAAGGGTTATTCAAATGAATAATGAATGAAATTAAAAATAGTTAAGGATCATACCTGAGGATCCAAGTTAGGATCCTAACCTTTAATCAAGATAACGATAAGTAAAACTTTAATGGATAATAAGGATTAAGGATCCTTAATTATTTAACTTCGAAAACCTGAAAGAATGGAATATAACTTGGGACTAAGCCGATATAAAAGATAAGTTAGTAACTGGGGACAAGCCCAAGGATAACTGGGGACAAGCCCAAAGGATAACTGGGGATAAGCCTGAAGGATAACTGGGGACAAGCCCAAGGATCGTATGTAAACTGGAGTATGGCCCTTACTGGCGACTATCCATACTTAGTGGCATGAAAATGCCAAAACCTTAGCTAACGTGAAAACGTTAGAAACCTTAGGAACGGGTGTATGGTACGTCTACCATTATACGTAGGATACTAGGCATAGCCAGTACGATGAGGTTATCAGCCCCTGGAGTGGGTACTGGTCCCAAAGACATGAACTATACCAGGATCATCGTGCGCTACAGGCGAAAACTGGGGACAAGCCCAAGGATAACTGGGGTTGAACCCAAGGATCTGAGATGCTTTTGAAGACTATCAATAATATGCTGAGGATACCTGGACTATCAGAACTCAAATTCTCGTGAGAGGAGGATGAAGGATACATGATCCTTATCCTTAGGTAAAAATAAGAAAATGACATAGTTTAGGAGTAGGATATTACCAGAGTAAGGATCATTGACATCATCGGGATCCTTCGAGGATGCTTTCAATGTATGGATCATATGTGCCAGGAGGATCCTGTTCACATGAAATGTTTCTTTAAGTGAACAGCATTCTAGGCTCTAGGTAACAAATTTCCTTCCATGGTTAGCAATCTATATGCCCCCTTTCCTGCTTCAGCTTCAATCAAATAAGGGCCTTCCCACTTTGGTGATAATTTCCCGTCAGCAGGATTGATGGTATTTTGGAATGCTTTTCTCAATACCATATCCCCCACTTGGAATTTCCTTATCCTGACATTTTTGTTGTAAGCACCAGCCATTCTTTGTTGGTAGCTAGCCATCCTTATCCTAGCCAGATCCCTGATTTCTTCAATAGTATCCAAGTCTTGAGCCAGGTTTGCATCATTCTCCTCAGGATCACGGGCACTTGTTCTAGCAGTTGGAACCACCATTTCTGTTGGGATCACTGCTTCTGCCCCAAACACCAAAGAGAAGGGTGTTTGACCAGTAGCATTCTTGGGGGTTGTCCTATCAGTCCAGAGCACATAAGGCAATTCCTCTGCCCATTTCCCCTTCTTGGATCCAAGTTTCTTCTTCAGATTGTTGATGATGATCTTGTTGGATGATTCTGCTTGGCCATTGGCTTGTGGGTGGACTGGTGTTGATGTTATCATCTTGATCCCCCAACTGTCACAAAAGTTAGTAGTCCTGCTCCCAATAAATTGGGAACCATTATCACATACAATTTCAGAAGGAATGCCAAATCTAGTTATGATGTTTCTTTTAATAAAGGATATAACTTCCTTTTCTCTGACTTGGGCAAAAGCTTCAGCCTCTATCCATTTGGAGAAGTAGTCGGTCATAGCAAGCATGAATACTTTTCCACCAGGTGCCTTAGGGAGCTTGCCAACTATATCCATCCCCCATCTCATGAATGGCCAAGAGGATGGTATAGGATGTAGAAATTCGGCCGGCTGATGAAGGATATTGCTGTGTCTTTGACAAGGATCACACTTCTTAGCATACTCCACAGCATCCCTTTTCATAGTTGGCCAGTAGTATCCTGTCCTTAAGATCCTTGAGAACAATGCCCTGCCCCCGGTGTGGTTTCCACAATCTCCTTCATGGAAGTCTTTTAACACTTCTTGAACTTCAGGATCCTCGATACATCTTAAATATGGTCTAGGGATCATTGCAGTATCCTCTTCTATTTCCATGGCCAGTTGATTTTCAATAGCAGGAGCCAGGATATGGATGATGGGGATACTTATATCCTCTGGGATCTTCAAAGATGATCCTAGATTGGCCAATGCATCAGCTTCTGTATTTTCCTCCCTTGGTACCTGTGTCAAACTGAAAGAGACAAAGGAGAGTGCCAATTCTTTGACTATCTCTAAATATTTGGTTAATTTTTCACCTTTCACAACATAGGATCCATTAAAGTGATTAGTGATTAACAATGAATCCACGTATACCTCAAGATACCTGATCCCCATATGCTTAGCAATTTGTAAGCCAGCGAATAAGGCTTCATATTCAGCCTCATTATTAGTGGCTTGGAACTCACAAGCTATGGAATGGGGTATTATGTCCCCCTGTGGCGATTTTAGTAGTATACCAAGCCCCGTGCCTTTGACATTTGAGGATCCATCAGTATGTAGTATCCAAGGATCCTTAGTTTCATCCAGCTGCTGGACCTCCAATTCTGATTCCTTTTGTAGATCACTACTGAAATCAGTCACAAAGTTTGCTAATGCTTGGGATTTGATGGCTGTTCTGGGCTCATATCTTATATCATGGGCACTAAGCTTTACTGCCCACTTAGCCATTCTTCCGGACATCTCTGGTTTCCTGGGGACATTCTTAATTGGGAAATTAGTTCTAACAACAATAACATGGGTTTCAAAATAATGTCTTAGTTTAGTAGATGCCATAATTAATGCAAGAATAAGTTTTTCAAGGTGTGAATACCTGGATTCAGCATCAAGTAGACTCTTACTTACATAATAGACAGGATATTGTGTACCTTCATGATCCTTAACAAGGACTGCACTTACTGCTTTTGAGGATACCGCAAGGTATAAGGATAACACATCTCCTTTTTCTGGCTTCATCAATGCTGGGGCTGAGGACATGTATTCTTTTAGGGCTTGTAAAGCATTCTCATGCTTTTCAGTCCACTCGAATTTTATATTCTTTCTTAGGATATCATAGAATTCTTTACACTTTTCTGAGGATTTGGATATGAATCTGTTTAGAGCTGCTATCCTGCCTGTTAGCCTTTGCACATCTAGCATTGGCAGGGGATTTGATATTCACCAATGCTTTGATTTGTTCCGGGCTTGCTTCAATGCCCCTCTGGGTTACCATATATCCTAAGAATTTGCCTGCTTTAACACCAAAGTGACATTTTGAAGGATTAAGCTTCATGTTATAATTATCAAGGATATCAAATGCTTCCTCCAAGTCCCTTAGGTGATCCTCAACTTTCTTGGATTTTACAACCATATCGTCTATGTATACTTCCATAGTTTGTCCAATTTGATCTTTGAACATCATGTTTACCAGTCTTTGATATGTTGCACCTGCATTTCTTAATCCAAAAGGCATGGCAATATAACAATATAAACCGGTTGGGGTCATAAAAGCTGTATCCTCTTGGTCAGATGGCTCCATCTGAATTTGTTGGAATCCAGATGATGCATCCATAAAGGTTAACAGTTCATGCCCCGCCGTTGCATCCACCATGGAGTCAATGTGGGGTAATGGGAAAGGATCCTTGGGACATGCCTTATTCAAATCAGTGAAATCAACACACACCCTCCACTTTCGTTTTTCTTTTGAACAACGACCACATTGGCTAGCCATTTTGGATACTTTACCTCTCTAATCATACCTGCTCGAAGTAATCTTTCTACTTCTTCCTGGATAATGGCATTTCTTTCCGGTGCAAACTTCCTCCTCTTTTGGTGGATTGGTTTGATTGACCTGTCAATGCCAAGTTTATGAGTTATAATATCCTTGGATATACCTGTCATATCCTCGTGTTTCCATGCAAAGGTAGACTTTCTTCTTTTGAGGAAGGATATTATGTCTTCTTTCATCTTGCCAAGGATCCCTGATCCGATATAGATTTTTGATTCAGGATCATTAGGATCCAAAAGGATTTCGTCCACATCCTATTCTCTCGCCTCCAAGACATTCCTTGGAGGATACTGTAATTGCTATTGCTCCCTTGGCTTCGAGGCTGGTTTCATTGATGAGGTGTAACAATCCTTAGCCTCCTGCTGATCACTGTCGATCTTGATTATTCCCCATGGGCTAGGGAGCTTCACACATTGATGGTAGGTGGATGGGACTGCCTTCATATCATGTATCCAGGGTCTGCCAAGGATAACATTACAACAAGACAAACAGTCAATAACACAAAATTTTTGATAATTATGTAATCCTTCCACATAAATTGGGAGTTTGATGTCCCCCAGGGTTTTCTTAGTTTCGCCACTGAATCCCACAAGTACGGAGGATCTTGGTGTGATATCTGATTCAGGGATACCCATCTTCTTCAGAACATCAAGCTGGATAATGTTTACTGAGCTTCCTCCGTCGATAAGGATCCTGCGGACAAAATGGTTAGAGATAAAGAGAGTGATGACTAGACTATCATGATGAGGATCCTGGATGTTAATTCTATCATCCTCATCGAGGGTTATAACTTTTCCTTCCGAGACACTTGATGTTCGAATGGGCCTTTCTCCGTTACCCATTTTAGCTTCCTTTGCATGCCTTTTAGCTGCTGAAAAGGATGTACCACAGATGTCTGATCCTCCAGAAATAAAGTTGATTACTTGTGCATTTGCCGGAGGAGCTGGGGCTTTCTCAGGGATCCTTTCAGGATCCTGAGTCCTTTGCTTTTTTCTTCCCAACAACTCTTTTAGATGCCCCTTGCTTAGCAGATATCCAATTTCCTTTCTTAATGCGATGCATTCTTCAGTTAAATGCCCGAAATACTCGTGGTATGCACACCACTTTGACTTGTCTTTAGTTCCAGTGGGTTTGTCGTTTTTTCTGGGCCATCTGGCTTTTTCTCCTAGATTCTGCAATGCAAGGATTAGTTCATGATTATCAACGGAAAAACAATATTCTGAAATCGGAGGATAATCCTCATCATCGTCTTCTTGGTCAACGGCATGCACGTTCTGGTTGTCATTCCTATTGTAGGATTTGAATCTGTTGCTTTTGAAAGAGGATCCTTGCTTTTCTTGCTTTGAGGATCCTGCTTGTCTCTCCTGGATCCTCTTGTCATCCTCTAGCCGGATGAACCTGAGTGCCCGAGTTCTTACTTCATCTAGGTTCCTGCATGGTGTCATAACAAGATCATCAAAGAACAATGAATCCTTAAGCAATCCCATCTTGAAGGCCTCAACAGCTGTGGCCATATCCAAGTTAGGAATGTCCAAGGATTCTTTACTAATCTTGGTTATGTAATCCCTTGATGATTCATTATGACCCTGAGTTACCCTATATAAATCACTAGTCAATCTTTCAAATTTTCTACTACAAGAGAATTGATTATTGAATAAATTAACTAAATTAGCAAATGAAGTAATAGAGTAAGGGGGAAGACTTAGCAGCCATTTAAGAGCTGATCCAGTAAGAGTGGATCCAAATCCTTTGCATAAGCATGCTTCCTTTAACTTTTCTAGAATTGGATTGATCTCCATCCTCTCCCTGTATTGTGCTATGTGTTCCTCAGGATCCGTTGTACCATCATACAGCTTCATAGTAGGGATATGGAACCTTTTGGGTATCTCAGCATCACAAATTGGTGGTGCAAAACGAGATACCTTATGGCTTCCATCTGCAATCTCCGGGATAGGTTTGACTACCCCTGGAACACTTGATATCATATCCTTCAGTTTTTGTAGTTCTCTGGCCATAGCATGATTGATACCTGTATCCTGCATGAATCCATGGTTAGTGGTAAGAGAATTATTAAAAGTGTTACCTCCCATCGGATTCAAGTTAGGAACATTGGGTGTGAATCCATATTGCTGGGATTCTGGGATAATGGATGGACCAGTGGAAGCAATGGTCTGCATTGGAATAAAATCTCCTTGATGGACATCTAGACTTCCTGTTTGCAAATCCTTCAAGGATCCTGGTATCTGTAGGGATCCTTGAACCTGGGATGATCCTGGGACGAAGGAGGATCCTTGAACCTGGGATGATCCTGGAACAAAGGAGGATCCTTGAACCTGGGATGATCCTGGAATGAAGGAGGATCCTTGAACCTGGGATGATCCTGGAACAAAGGAGGATCCTAAGCTCATGAAGGATCCCAAATGCTGGGTGTAGGATCCTGCCGGTTGGAAATATGATCCTGGTGCCTGAGTCATTGTTGCTGGGCCGAAATGCACTCCTCTTGATCCACCCATATATTGAATGTCTGGGACCTCTGAAGGCTGAGAAGTAATCATTGGAGTATCAAAATTCAAAGATTTGGGCATCAGTGGGGAATGATCCTCTGCCGTTTTCTTTTGCCTTTTGAGATCTCCGATTTCTCTGAGGATCCTGTCATTAGTTTCATCCTGCTGCTGCATACGATCCCTCATCTGCAAAATCAAAGTAAATATATCACTAGTACTGGGAACAGAAGAAGTTAGAGCAGAAGATGATGGTTTAGAGGAGATAGAAGTTGGTCTCTTCTCAGCATATTTCTGAGATCCAGCTGGTGGTGGAGGCAAAGGTGGAATGCCAGTAGATGAATTGACTGCCGACATCGCTGTGGAGGTATTCTTCAACGACGAAGCCATGCAACATTCCGGAATGATCACCAACAGAAAAACTTTTTTATGAATGAAGCACCAATTGCCCCACGGTGGGCGCCAAACTGTTTTGGTCAAAAATCACACAAGGATAATGCAACCAAACTTTATGTAAACGGGGAATGATGCTTGGTATGATGAACAAAGTGAAGGATCACTTAAATGTAAAATACGCAAGTGACACAAGGATTTATACGAGGAAAAAGCCCTTGATCAATGAATGATCTTCGGCATAAAAAACCTCGGGTGATGGCAACTACCGATCACCAAGCTTCAATATAACAAACAATATTTTTACAACTTCGGATGGTAACGAGCTAAGTACAAGGATCACTATAGTATCGTGTGTCAAAGCGTGTGAGAAATGTGTTGTGTGTTTTCCGAATGTGGAAGAGTGCTATTTATACAAGTGTGAGTGGTCGTATTTTAGGTAAATAACCTAACTATTAGCTCGTTACCCCTTTAGGAATAGAAGTAAATCTAGCCTAAATTATCGCCCTTAAATTATGCTGAGTTTCCATATCGTCCACAACGTCCATCTTTGATTATGCATATGCCAAAGTTGTTGTGATGAGTTCCTTGCTTACGTTGCTAAGAGCGGATCCTACTCGAAATTCCTGCAAGATAACATTAAATCCAAGGAGAACAACTGTTAGTATAAGGATCCCTAGGATGCTCCGTGATCCTGATCCTGGAACTCTTCTTAGGATCACTTTCTGCCAAACAAACAAGGATCACTGGTTAGGATCACATGTAAGGATCATAAGTCATAAAAATCCAGCCCTAACATTATTGTTGTTAGAACTAATTTCCCAATTAAGAATGTTCTCAGGAAACCAGAGATGTCCGGAAGAATGGCTAAGTGGGCAGTAAAGCTTAGTGCCCATGATATAAGATATGAGCCCAGAACAGCCATCAAATCTCAAGCATTAGCAGACTTTGTGGCTGATTTCAGTAGTGATCTACAAAAAGAAGCCGAATTGGAAGTCCAGCAGCTGGATGAAACTAAGGATCCTTGGATACTACACACGGACGGATCCTCAAATGTCAAAGGCACGGGGCTTGGTATACTACTAAAATCGCCACAGGGGGACATAATACCCCATTCCATAGCTTGTGAGTTCCAAGCCACTAATAATGAGGCTGAATATGAAGCCTTAATCGCCGGCTTACAAATTGCTAAGCATATGGGGATCAGGTATCTTGAGGTATACGTGGATTCATTGTTAATCACTAATCACTTTAATGGATCCTATGCTGTGAAAGGTGAAAAACTAACCAAATATTTAGAGATAGTCAAACAATTGGCACTCTCCTTTGTTTCTTTCAGTTTGACACAGGTACCAAGGGAGGAAAATACAGAAGCTGATGCATTGGCCAATCTAGGATCATCTTTGAAGATCCCAGAGGATATAAGTATCCCCATCATCCATATCCTGGCTCCTGCTATCGAAAATCAGGTGGCCATGGAAATAGAAGAGGATTCTGCGATGATCCCTAGTGAGGATACTCAATCTTGTTCAGGATCATGGACCTCACCAATCATGAGATACTTACAACACGGGGAGATTCCTATGGGAGAAAATCCTAGGGCTTTCAGGATTAAGGTATCTCAATTCACAAACTTAAATAATGTGCTATATAAGCGATCTCTTGCAGGACCATATTTAAGATGTATCGAGGATCCTTAAGTTCAAGAAGTGTTAAAAGACTTCCATGAAGGAGATTGCGGAAACCACACTGGGGGCAGAGCATTGTTCTCAAGGATCTTAAGGACAGGATACTACTGGCCAACTATGAAAAGGGATGCTGTGGAGTATGCTAAGAAGTGTGATCCTTGTCAAAGACACAGTAATATCCTTCATCAGCCAGCAGAATTTCTACATCCTATACCATCCTCTTGGCCATTCATGAGATGGGGGATGGATATAGTTGGCAAGCTCCCTAAGGCACCTGGTGGAAAAGTATTCATGCTTGCTATGACTGACTACTTCTCCAAATGGATAGAGGCTGAAGCTTTTGCCCAAGTCAGAGAAAAGGAAGTTATATCCTTTATTAAAAGAAACATCATAACTAGATTTGGCATTCCTTCTGAAATTGTATATGATAATGGTTCCCAATTTATTGGGAGCAGGACTACTAACTTTTGTGACAGCTGGGGGATTAAGATGATAACATCAACACCAGTCCACCCACAAGCCAATGGTCAAGCAGAATCATCCAACAAGATCATCATCAATAATCTGAAGAAGAAACTTGGATCCAAGAAGGGGAAATGGGCAGAGGAATTGCCTTATGTGCTTTGGGCTGATAGGACAACCCCCAAGAATGCTACTGGTCAAACACCCTTCTCTTTAGTGTTTGGGGCAGAAGCAGTGATCCCAACAGAAATGGTGGTTCCAACTGCTAGAACAAGTACTCGTGATCCTGAAGGAAATGCTGCAAACTTGGCTCAGGACTTGGATACTATTGAGGAAATCAGGGATCTGGCTAGGATAAGGATGGCGAGCTACCAACAAAGAATGGCTGGTGCTTACAATAAAAATGTCAGGATAAGGAAGTTTCAAGTTGGGGATATGGTATTGAGAAAAGCATTCCAAAATACCATCAATCCTGCTGACGGGAAATTAGCACCAAAGTGGGAAGGCCCTTACTTGACTAAAGCTGAAGCAGGAAAGGGGGCATATAGATTGCTAACCATGGAAGGAAATTTGTTACCTAGAGCCTGGAATGTTGTTCACTTAAAGAAATATTTCATGTGAACAGGATCCTCCTGGCACATATGATCCTTACATTGAAAGCATCCTCGAAGGATCCCAGTGATGCCAATGATCCTTACTCTGGTAAAGTCCTAATCCTAAACTATTCCATTTTCTTATTTTTACCTGAGGATAAGGATCATGTATCCTTCATCCTTCTCTCACGAGATTTTGAGTTCTGATAAGTACAGGTATCCTTAGCACAATGTTGATAGTCTTCAAAAAGCATCACAGATCCTTGGGTTCAACCCCAGTTATCCTTGGGCTTGTCCCCAGTTTTCGCCTGTAGCGCACGATGATCCTGGTATAGTTCATGTCTTTGGGACCAGTACCCACTCCAGGGGCTGATAACCTCATCGTACTGGCTATGCCTAGGATCCTACGCATAATGGTAGACGTACCATACATCCGTTCCTAAGGTTTCTAACGTTTTCACGTTAGCTAAGGTTTTGGCATTTTCATGTCACTAAGTATGGATAGTCGCCAGTAAGGGCCATACTCCAGTTTACATACGATCCTTGGGCTTGTCCCCAGTTATCCTTCGGGCTTGTCCCCAGTTATCCTTCGGGCTTGTCCCCAGTTATCCTTGGGCTTGTCCCCAGTTATCCTTTGGGCTTGTCCCCAGTTACTAACTTATCTTTTATATTGGCTTAGTCCCAAGTTATATTCCATTTTTTCAGGTTCTCGAAGTTAAACAATTAAGGATCCTTAGTCCTTATTATCCATTAAAGTTTTATTTATGGTTATCCTGATTTAAAGGTTAGGATCCTAACTTGGATCCTCAGGTATGATCCTTAACTATTTTTAATTTCATTCATTATTCATTTGAATAACCCTTAGACCTTGACAACTGAACCTATGTTCCTTAAAATAAACTACTTTGAAAATTTTCGATCATAGGATATTTGATCCAGGATCATATCCTAAATTTCTTAAACATAACTTGCTTAACTATTCTTGCTCAAACAAATATGTATCAAAACAATTGAAAATTAAAGGGATAACAATACGAGATAAGCCAAAAAGATTAAGAGTTATTTTATTAACAAAGGTTTGAAACCCTTCAAAGTTGTCAAAATTGCCAACCCACATTTCTGCCAGCAAAACGTGGCCCGTCCACATGGGTTGGCAAAGGGTGTCCATTGTTTGTGCGGTCATAGCATGCAGGTAAATAAAAGGCGGCAGGATCACAATGGCTTCATCCCCCAAACAGAGGATCCCTCCACCATTTGCAATCCTACCTATTGTCTGAAGGACCTGGATCCTTAATCCTAAAACTATTGTTCAAAGTTACAGACCATAATTGTTTAAAAACATCAACAAACACAAAAAAATTGGGCTCCGGCTATGTCTAGAAGTTTCCTTCATCGCCCAATCCTGCAGCTCAAACCTTCGCTGCACCATCGCCACCAGCTCCACTTGCCTCTCCACCCTGATCCTTGCCAGCATCACCACCTTCAAGCATCGGGATCTCCTCAGCCTCCTCATCATCCTCCAACTCTGCCAGCCTCGCCTTCCAGCCCTCCACGTCCCATGTGCTCTTGTCGAAGGCAGGATCCTGAGCCTCCGCAGCCATCTGCAGCTGGATCTTATACATGGTTATCGTAGCAGAGACCTTGGCATCCTGGGTGATATCATGCTTCTCATAGTCAAAGTTGATCAGCATTTTGGCAGCTTCATCCTTGGTAGCCCGGAGCTCCTTCTCAAGATCAGCAATCTTGAGATCCTTCAGCACACCCATCTGTTGGAGGTCAGCAATTTGGCGATCTTGATCCTCGACGTGGCCAACATAAGTCTCTATTTCAGCAAATTTCTGCAAGGAAAACAAGGCATAACGTCAGAAACAAGTGATCCTCAAAACTGTCAGAATAACAAACAGGGGCAGTGATCCTTACCTCATTGAAGTAGTCCAGAAATTGTTGGCGGAGCAGGGGCAGACCTTGTAAATCCTCAGAGGCCTTTCTCTTCTTTCCTTTACCCCTAATAGGTGCTTTAGGGGCAGAAGCACTTGGGTTAGCAGGATTCTTCTTCCTTGAGGATTTCACATTGGTCAGATCATCGATGCCAAACTTTGAGGCAGACTTAGAAGGTTTTCCAGCACCTACACAGCCAAAATAAGATAAGTATTCTAATTACATTTGAAATCCTACACAGAATTACTTTATAAATATGAATACTTACTTGACATTGTGGCAGAGGCAGAGGATACTTCTTGAGAATCCTGGGTAGCAACCTGAAAAGTTCTTGTCTCCGGATCAAGCTTCTTAAAAGCCAAGAGTCTCTCTTTTGCAGCAGGAGTCAACTTAAGATGAGCAACGGATATAGCTGCACAACAAACAAGAAAATATCAGTGATCCTCATCCTAAGGAACAAATTTTATGGTGATCCTTCCAGGATCCTCTATCCTACCATGGGTAGCCCACTCCTTGGGCAAATCCTTCCCATCAGGGATGGAATCTCTCCTAACAAAAAAGAACCGACGCTTCCAGTTCGTGTCATTCTTAGTAACTTTGAAGACAGGATGATCCTCTCCAGCTTTTCGCTTAAACAAATAACGATGGGATCCGAAAGTGGTAAGATCATACATCCCAGCCAGCTCCGCCACACCAAGGTCAATACCCTCTTGTTCAATGATCCTTTCAAGGGTATATAACACCCTCCAGATCATGGGCATGGCTTGGATATAGCAGATGCCGGTGAGAGAGAAGAAGGATTGAGTGAACTGTGGGAAAGGATACGAATATCCTATCAAGAACGGAGTAACAGGAAAAGCTACCCAAGTATCAGAAATAAAATCACTCAAAGCAGTGGGAGTAAAAGACTTGAAGATGGTGTTCGCCGGAAAACAATGACGGATTCTGTCGACCTGAGGATCAGTAAAACAGCACCTCTCGGTGGGAGAGTCTTTGATAATCCCTTGACCCTTCAAGGGGTTGTTCTTCTTAGGATCCTTATGCGGGGAGTTCCGGAGCAACATCTTTGCAGAATGATGGAAAGAGATAGAAAAACAGAGGCTGTCACTTCTGTGATGTAAGGTTTGCAACGGCTAGTCCGTCTCCAACGGCTAGTTATCCGTTAACTTGTTGCGGATAAGATCAAACAAAATACAACTCGTTTATTTACAATATAACTCCTTATATTTTGGGGGCAATTGTTAGGGCTGGATTTTTATGACTTATGATCCTTACATGTGATCCTAACCAGTGATCCTTGATTCTTTGGTAGATAGTGATCCTCAGAAGAGTTCCAGGATCAGGATCACGGACCGTCCTAGGGATCCTCATACTAATAGTTGTTCTCCTTGGATTTAATGTTATCTTGCAGGAATTTCGAGTAGGATCCGCTCTTAGCAACATAAACAAGGAACTCGTTACGACAACTTTGGCATATGCATAATCAAAGATGGACGTTGTGGACGATATGGAAACTCAGCATAATTTAAGGGCGATAATTTAGGCTAGATTTACTTCTATTCCTAAAGGGGTAACGAGCTAATAGTTAGGTTATTTACCTAAAATACGACCACTCACACTTGTATAAATAGCACTCTTCCACATTCGGAAGACACAACACACTTCTCACACGCTTTGACACACGATACTATAGTGATCCTTGTACTTAGCTTGTTACCATCCGAAGTTGTAAAAATATTGCTTGTTATATTGAAGCTTGGTGATCGGTAGTTGCCATCACCCGAGGTTTTTTATGCCGGAGATCATTCATTGATCAAGGGCTTTTTCCTCGTATAAATCCTTGTGTCATTTGCGTATTTTACATCAAAGTGA
Organism: Helianthus annuus; assembly: GCF_002127325.2. Lineage (NCBI taxonomy): Eukaryota > Viridiplantae > Streptophyta > Magnoliopsida > Asterales > Asteraceae > Helianthus > Helianthus annuus. Next base: position 62,480,409 of record NC_035440.2, on the reverse strand, counting down.
TCTTTTACTTTGTTCAACATACCAAGCATCATTCCCCGTTTACATAAGAGTTTGGTTGCATTATCCTTGTGTGATTTTTGACCAAAACAGCCCACTCAGCTGCCCTCACACAGCGGCATCCTCTCTTTCTTTCCCCGGCTTCTCAGCACCAGCATCCTCACCAGCATCCTGTCCAACATCCTCACCAGCATCCGCTCTGGCATCCGTCTTGTCTCCAGCCTGATCCGCCACCTCTGCTGACTTGGAAGATTCACCGGCTTCAGATGGGAGTGGCACAGCTTTGCCTCCGAGCTCCTTCAACTTGGCCACCCAGGATTCAATTGGCCAAGATGGACAAACAAGACCCGTCTCCTTGGCCTCGTAGGCCATCTTGATGCGTGCTTGTAGCAGGGAGACGATAGCAGAAGTCTTGATTCCCTCCTAGAAATTGATCATGGCTTGATCATGATCCATTTGAACGGTGGCAAGTTTGACCTCAGCTTCTTGGGTAGCCTTCTTCAGCAGGCTTTCGTAGTGCCAGCTCTTCGCGTCGGCGATGGCACCTTGGTCAGCAACGGTGCTTTCAAGCTGTTTGATCCTGGCTTCATGGAGTGCAACAGTACCACATGCATCATTGTACAAGTGGAGCAAATGCTGGAGGCCCTGCACATCAATAACAGGTACAAGTTAGAATATATATATATATATATATATATATATATATATAATGACTAAGATATCCTATCAGGATATCCTGTTAGGATATCCAGGCAGGATATATGTGCAGGATATGCGTGCAGAATATGTGTCAGGACATTACCTTGTTGAGGAAGGATGTCATTGGCTCTAAGGAATCAGTGAAGCTGAGTTCGTCATAGGAGAACCCTTCTGAGCTTGGAGCACTGACTTCAAGGCCTTTCCTCTTTTTCTCCATGGAAGCACGAGTCCTTGGGTTGGCCTTGGGAGCTGGGAGTGGCTTGGAGCTAGTGGCAGCAGGAGCCTCCTTCTTGACTATGGTGGGAGTTGGATAGCTGTCAAGTTCGTCAAGGTCTAGATAGACTGGAACTTTGCTGGAATCTGCACACACGGAGTAAAATTCTAAACCTTTCCTAAAGATATCAAATAAAAACATGTATCTACAGGATATCTTGCAGGATCCTTACCAGACATGTTTGCGCTTGAAATAGGGCTTGGAGTTGGTGGAGATGGGTTGAAACTTCTCTCTGCTTCTGGAAGGAGCCTGATGGCGTCTATTCTTTTTTGAGAATCTGCAAGGGGAGGTGCTAGCTTCCTAAAATCAGTTGTACAAGAAAACGACAAAGTCAGTTCAGGATATAAAGCAGGATAACAAGCAGGATCATCTTTAAACCCTAAATCCTACCCTTCTTCAACCAATTCACCGGAAAATCCGCTCCACCAGGGATTGAATCTCTTTTTACAAAAAAGAATTTGGATTTCCATTCCTCTTCATTCCTGGTGGCTCGGAGGATCAATGGGTCACTGGAGGTAGAATAAAACAAGAACCGACAAGAGCCGTGGCACCTAAGTCGGTATGCTAGATGGAGGTCATTAACAGAAAGATCAGGGATATGGTTGTTCTTGATTTGATCAAGAACAGACAAGACTCGCCAAAGCATTGGCATTGTCTGACTGAAGCAGATCTTTGTGACATTAAAGAACTCAGTGATGAAATCCGAGAAAGGAAATTGCAACCCTAAGGTGAAAGGAAAGGCATTAAAACACAACCACTCGTCAGAAACCATGTCTGATCGGATTTCCCGATCAAACGGCCGGAACACCGTCCCTTTTGGGTAGATGCCGGAGGTTTTAAGGGCTGACAAGTGTGCACCGTCGAAGGTACATATTTCTTTCTCCGGATCCTGGAGAATATTTTGGTGGATGAACGTGGGAGCAGAGTCGCCGGAACTAGATCTTGTCTGCCTTGCCATATTATCACCGGAATATTGGGGAGATTGAAAAATGGAGTTGAGAGAGAAATGTTTACCTTTTTTCTCCAGTAAAGGTTAAATGAAGATGAGGATGAGAAGATATAGGGTATGATGAGTAAATATAGGCCGGGTGGTTGAAAGCTGTCACATCAATGGTCTTATCTCTTAATTGCCTCGGCCATTGTGAAAAATGTAACCGTTAGGATATCAAACGGTAACATTTTTGGGGACAATTGTTATGGGTGAAATTCTGAGCCCCTATCCTGGAAAATATCTTGATATATATCTTGTTTATATTGTATCTGTTTACATCCGGGATGCTGATTCAGGATATTGGTAACATCCTGAATGGTATCCTCAGGATCACTAACGGATTAAATGCTGGTACGTGGGTTAGAAGCTAGCAACGTTCATGAAGACCTTTTCTACTGAAGACTCGGTCAAAGTCGTTCACAAGAAGCCGTTGAAGCCGCATTACTCGGTCTACAACGTTCACATTGGAATATTCGGAGCATCCCATGTTTATAGAAATTTTAGTTTGCATTTCGTTACTATAAATAGATGGGTATATCAGATCGAATAGGACATCACAATCACACTCTCTACACTCTAACACTTGCTCTCTCGCAACTTTCACACAAATTCATTGTAACACTTAGCGATCTGATCTATATCCTGCACTGTATCCTGAAGTTTAAAGCAATAAGAAGAACAAGGCAGCTGCGGTTGTCAGCTCCCGAGGTTTTGTGCCGGCGATCTAGATTGATCAAGGGCTTTCCTCGTACATCTCGTGTCATTTACTTTACCTTTTTGCTCATTGTTTGATCGTAGATACAGCTCAATATCCTGAGCCGTATCCTGAACACTGTTTTTCCAGAGAACATAACCAACATATTTTCAACACATTTTTCAGCACACTACCTCACTTAACTGATTTGATCACTTAATTGCTTCGGTAATTTTTGACCAAAACAACTGGTGTGTAAACGTACTCAGTTTAATGCGACAAATACTCCGGAACAGCAACATATACTCAACATACCTTAAATAACCTTTACATAACTTAGAAATAAGTTTTGAAGGCTTTGGTATGGCAAAAACAAGTTAATTCGCTTACAGGGACTAAACTTGACAAACTGCGAAAGTATGCCAATTTGAACTGTAACGAACATTCTGGAACATGTCCATAAGTTAAACATACCATAAATATCCTTTACATAGCTTAGAAATAGGCTTTGAGGGGTTTGGTATGCTAAAATAAACTTTTGGATCATTCAGGGACTAAAAGTGTCAAAAAGTGCACAAGTTTGCACTTTCGCGCATAACTTACGTTCTGAATACATCCGGACATCCAAAAATTTATGTAAGCATCCTAATATTATGCCTTAGTATTTGGCATGAGAAAAATCCATTCGTCGCGTCATTTGGATCGTCTTTCGCGCTTATGCGCATTCCGTCGTAATTAAGCGAACATCGCGATCGTACGACCAAACGAACCAACATCCGACACATTTTTGAGCATGTTTCATGTCCACAATGTTTAGGCATCATTTTAGGGCCTTAAAGTTGGCTTTACGGGCCTTAGAAGTGTCAGAAATGGCTTAAACACGCAACAGGGACCAAAACTGTAATTGCTGAAAGTTGGTGCAGATCAGAAGGGGCCAGGCGGCCCGCATAAGATCTGCCTGCACTTTCACGCGGGCCGCGTGGGACTGTCAGACAGATTCAATGTATGCATTTAATGCAGTTGGCCTTTCGTTCGATCAAGGGGCAATGCCCTTTCACCCAATCAAGAGCCAAGGGCCATTTTCTGACTTACCACAACATTGTGACACATGTACGCACAAGATCGTGGCACGTTATTCGAGAAATGATCCTAACGGTTCCACTTTTCGTATAAATACCCCCCCCCCTTGTTGCCAAAAACCCACACAATCTGATCCAAATGCTCTAAGTTGATGCCATTGCTTCATACCTGAGCACTTTGATCTAGATTAGCATTTGGGGACCCTCCGTAAGTATTCTTTCGTTCTTTTATTCGCTTTTCGAGTCCGAAAGTCAACGTTTTGTTGACTTTCTGCGTTGACCAGCCTATGGTCAACACGAAGTTCATAGAACTTCATAACGTGAGCGTGATCATGATGGTTATAGTCCGTAGTAACTATGCCTACTGATTACCACGTTATATAGGCTCAGTGACGAGTCGTAGTTTCGGCCAAAATGCGCATTTCTTGCGTATTTTGTAACCAAACTACTCGTGGGCATCAAAACCGTTTGTTTTGATGTCAAACCTGTTTTCTAAACTAGTTAAGCATGTCCTAACATGCTTAGCTCGTCACTTTTAGTATAGTGTTTATATAGGGTCGTAAGGTAAGCGATCTAAACCATCGCTTATACTTTCGAACCCAACCCATTTGGTCGATCATTAGGATCCGACCAAACACATTAGGTGACCATAGCTATAGCCTTCCGAGGTTATACCTTGTGGTCGCGATGTTAGGCGTTCCGAACGCGTTCTACGCGAACGACGCGTTAGGGTAGCATAAGCTACCTAAACGGGTTGTGATGGGTCGCAAGCACTTAGGTTGGGTTTCATTTTAGTATGTAGGCTTTGTTAAACCATATTACACGAGTCTCCATACTCGTTTGGTTTACGAACCCGCATACTATCCGACCCTTCCGATTTGGTCTGGTATATTAACATAGCTACCTATTAGGTGCCGTTTGATATCCCGTGATCTTTAGCATTATCTGGTTATTATACAAGAACTCCAAAGCAATCTCAGGTGAGTACATTGAACCCCTCTTTTACGGTTTTCCAAACTGTTTTGGGGTGAAACACATGTGCCTATCTGTTACTTTCATGCTTTCCATGTTTTCACATCATATGGCTGCTATGTTGTTAGTGCATTATAGTACACGATTTCATTACATTTCATGCTATGTATGCCCATTGTGTGCGTACTTAGTACATTGATTTACATAACATTTTTGTTGCATATGTTTACTCAGCATATGGACACATTGATTTACATAACATTTCTGCTGCATATGTTTACTCAGCATATGGGCACATTGATTTACATGAACATTTCTGTTGCATATGTTTACTCAGCATATGGACACATTGATTTACATGAACATTTCTATTGCATATGTTTACTCAGCATATGGACACATTGATTTACATGAACATTTCTGCTTCGTATGTTTACTTAGCATACTTAGTACAATTGTTTACATCACATGCCTTCATTTTGTTATGACATTTAGTTTGTTTAACATGGGACAATACATTCATTAACATTAGCTACGCCGTTCTTTAGTAGGTAGTGGTACCATAGGAATTGACAACTCCCGTTTCTGAAATCCTGGGTCTGATAGGATTGGAAGGAATGACCGAATTCGATATACATAACTTAGATAAACCTTTAATTTGTTTAAGGGTTTATCGCCGCAGTCTCAAGGCTTGGATGTATGCATATTTCACAATACCGCATAAATGTTAATATCAATAGAGCATGCATTTTTCCACAGAACATAACGTTGATTTAAACCACGTTTTACTTCAACGACTTGTTTTGTGCATTTTACATATGGTTTAAGTTGATACATTTCGCTTACCATACATGATACATTTTGGTATACACATTACATGATTTACATTGAACATAAACACGTTGACATTGACATGCACATTTGGTGATTTACATTGAACATAGACATTTGACATGGTTTACACAATAAACAATTGAGTTATACAAGAACAATCTTACATGGTGGATGGTTTGGGTAAATGATTAAGTAACGAGGCGTGTGTAATATGATACAAGCATGGTGGATACGCCGCTGGTACTTCCTATATATAAGTGTTTGTATGGTATTACATATCGTAGCGTTATTTGAATCATTTCAATTTGAGACATATGACATTTTATACAAATAACACACTTTTTACGAGACATTGTTTTACAAACGACTTATCTTATACAAACACATTTTACATGGTTATCCGTTTAACCATACAATGTCTTCTTATTTATACATATCATCTGATTTTATCATTTTTCAAATGATTTACAAGATAAAGCAAATTACAAGGTTCATGACTAAACATTTTCTCAAACATAAGTCATGAATTCCGTTTTCACAAAACCAATGTATCTCACAGGCATTTTTATGCTGACGTACCTATTTTCACATGTGTTTTCAGGAGATGAGGCATAGGACTTATCAAGATATACTTAGGCGGACATGTGCCTTAGTGACTTAAAACGAGATAAGAACTAGTTAATTTATGTTATGTACTATTTGGTTCTTGTTTGAACAATGTAAACTTTCATGTTTGTTCAATAAAACGGAACTTTAATTGCCATGGATTTGAAACAATTAATTCTGTTACAACACTCCCCGACATTTCCGCCACGTTTTGTATGTTCTACGTGGTCGGGGTGTGACAGAAAAGTTGGTATCAGAGCCAATGGTTATAGGGAATTAGGTTATTAGTAATGCTTTGACCTAGTCTATAACCTTCCTAGGACCCTAACGCGAGTTCACTTGCGTTTAGTCATAAAACAATACCGTCACCTATCCTTAGGCGATGACCACAACAAGAGCATAAATTTCAAAACCGCTTTGAAAACTAATCATCTGTTCTAGGATGATTGATTACTAGGTTTTGAACCCTCTGTTATAAGGTTTTGAACCCTCTGTTATAAGGTTTTGAACCCCTTTGAATTTTCAAAACTCTCGTCAAAGTTTTGGGTCCTAAATAGTGTGAACACGTGCGAACTGGAAGAGTGAATGCCTGTACCCTGGGTTTTCTGTCCAAGGTTAGAGTGTTCGTACAAATCCACATAATCGGACCAGTCACTCTTACCTGGGAACTCTTGGGGTGAGTGTCCACTTATAGGCGAGCATGTCTTCGCGATACACTATGAGGAATCTATTTACTTTGATTCAGCCTTGGTGTTGTTTGTTTGATTCATGATTCTAACAAATGACCATCAACCGTGATTACGGTCGGTGATTGTAACATCTTATTCTTACCCAATACCATTTTATTTGTTTCCTTTCATGTTTTCCTCTTTTAGAATGCCTCCTCGATGCGAACACCAGATAGCAACTGCCGAGCTGGCAGAAATTATTGCGCAGCAGATGGCTGCTCAATTCCCAAATCTCTTTGCTCAATGGAACCAAGCCAACAACAACAACAATGGTACATGCAATTTCAAGAACTTTAACTCGGCTAAACCACTCAAGTTTAGTGGTTCTAAGGGAGAAACTGGGCTTCTTCAATGGTTCGAGAGCATCGAGAATACTTTTCGCCACGTGCAGTGTCCGGATAATCGCAAGGTCGAGTTTTCTTCGAGTGTGTTTCAGAAGAGGGCTGTTACATGGTGGAACGGGGTAATGAGAGATCGTGGTGCAGATGTTGCTCTAGCACAAACATGGGCTGAACTGAGAGCTCTTATGATGAGGGAGTTTTGTCCTCGTCATAAACAACGAGCATTGGAGAAGGAGTTTGATGATTTGAAACAAGATAGTGGCGAACACAGGGCATATACTGATAGGTTTGAGGAGTTGAGTCTACTTTGCCCAACTATGGTCGCCCCACTTGACAAGGCTATCGAAAGGTACATCGACGGCCTGCCTGACTCGGTACAAGACATTGTTACTGGTAGCAACCCTACCACACTCCGTCAAGCCATTGAGCTATCTGCAACCTTGACTGAATCGCAGATCAGAAAGCATAAACTTTTTCGAAAGGGTGACAAGAAGCCAATCGAGGAATCAAAGACCATGGATGAACAGACTGGATCCCCTGAGAAGTCTAAGAAGCGTAAGGCTTCGCAGAATTTTGCGATTGCTGCTCAACCCAACCAAAACACCCGCAACCAACCAACTCAACCTCCTGCAAAGAAAACTTATGCCGGTACTGCACCGATATGCGACAGATGTAATGCACACCACTTAGCTCACTTACAGTGTCGTTTATGTGCATCGTGTGGGCAACCTGGCAAATGCTTGTCGATTTACCCCAAACCAAGGTGGTCCAAACCAACCTCAAGTAAATCCTGCTCAAGCTCGTCTTCCACTAGGTCCTTGCTTCAACTGTAACGAAATGGGCCATTTCCGGAGAAATTGCCCAAAGATTGCTAATGCGAATCCAGCGCAAGGATGAGCATCAGACCAACTGGAAGACAATGTTGTTTAGAGATAATCAAACCATTATGTATTATTTTCTTTTGTAGTCAAGGTCCATGATGTCACACCCCAACCGATGGCGGAAACATCGGGATGAGACGAAGTGTGTAGATTGCTCAAAACGTCATAACACTATGTGACAATAATTAATTTAAATTTAAATTTCATTTCAAAACTAAATGTCATACATAATTCAAAAGGAAATAACAACTTTGTTTCATAACATAACATAACCAACAAAGTGATAGATTAATCTAGGTGTGTATCTAGTCCACCCTAAACTTGTTTCATGAATCATCCATACTTCAAAATCAACCTGCAACATGTATTAAAATAGAGTTTCAATGCAAAAGCAAAGAGCGAGTATACAAGTTTGTTTACATAGCATAATAGAATAAAAACTCATATCCAACATGAACATAATAAAATAGTTTAAACGTGCTAGTTTACGTAGTCCAAGTGATAGCCCAAGTTTCCCAATGCGTTTAAAGTACCTAACCCAAAGTTTAACGGGAGGTTGATATGTCTCCTCCTAACAATACCCCAAAGACTAACGGGGAGGTGCATTACTCCTATAGCGCTACTATTGTTAAGGCGGAACTACACACAAGAATTAAACGTTCACATAGCACAAAATAGTCTCAAGATTCACAAGTTTCATGTTTCATGTTTCATGTTTAAATGGATAGAGTAAGTTTCAAATAAGTTTCAAGTGTCATGTGCGTTTAATATAGAATACATGTTGCACCCAAAGTGTTAAAAGTAAAAATGGGTTCGAGTATACTCACGGTTTACAAGTGGTGACTTGAAGTTCCGAGAGCAAGTTTGTAGATGAGTTAGTTTGGAGCACCTTGTCCTTCTACACAAGGAAACGTAGGTGTGTGAGTTTGGCGTATACGGAAGATTATAGATTCGGAGTTTAAAATATAAAGAAAGTAACATAGGTGAAAATAATCATCTTGTACACATAACTCTTGTTCTTGACACTATTGAAACTCAAAAGAGTTGGTATGATTTCATGGATTCTAAGATCCATTAGAGTCGTAACAAGGGCATGGTCATAGATGATGTAACGTCCACTTAACAAATAACTATTAAGTCATCATCAAGTCTTAGTTACTTAGATGTATACGTATAGAATAACTTAGATATTATATAGTTTTACAAGTCTTAAGATTCAAGCATGAGGTAGGAGATTAATGTCTCCATTTAGGTACCTCTTTGTGTCATAGAATACATACATGAGGTAGGAAGAACAAGCTTCCATTTAGGCACCTCTATTGTTCACCACTACGCTTGTTGTTATAAACGACAAGGAGGGTCATGAACATACAAGTATCAAGGTATGAACAACAACTAATCTATAGTAAAACATCAAGTAATGAGTGGATTCTTATGAAGGATAGCCCAAGCTAATCCAACCATCACACATACATCAAGCTTCACACTTGAACACTACTTGTGGGTAAAACCCTAATTAAAACAGAAAGTTTATGAGGTTTTAACCTCTGATTTAGATGTCTCAACCATGTTTTTAAGCTTAACCAACCATGAGAGGGGTTGTAAGCATTAGGACATTGGTTTGAGATGTGTTTCACACAAGTTAGATGAAGTTTGCATAGGTTTGAAACAAAACAGAAAGTTTTAGTCCATTTTAGGGCAAATCCAAGCCTGATTCTTCCAAGGAAAAACCAAGGATTCAAACCCAAGGAAATAACAAGGCAATAGGAAGAAGAACCAAGTGATTTGGTTGAGAAATGAGCAAGTTACACTCACTTTTGTAAGTCTTCACGAATCTGTCCAAAACTCAGATTCTCAGCTGATTAGAGAGTAGTTTAGTGAAGATTAGAGAGTTGTGAAAGTGTCAAATGGGTTGGAGAAGGTGGGTATTTATAATGGAGGAGTTAGAAGGTGATTGGAGGTGATTAGAGGTGGATTAAAGGTGATTGGGTGGTTTAGGTTAATGGGATTTCGTGCACAATCAGCTCAAGAAAACACATTCTGCCGAAACAAGGGCGTCGCGTGACGCCTAGCACCCTCGCGTCGCGCGGCGGGTGTGGTTGTCCGACTTTTGTTTTTGTTACACTTTAGCCCCTGAAGTTTGTAATTGATCCCTTTAGGTGCATATTTGATAGTTTAGGGACTTGTTTTGATGTAAAAGCATAGTTTAAGGTGTAGTTAAGCATGATGATCATAACCGAAGTAAGTTTAAGTGTATAAATGTCATAACCAAGTATCGTTCTCGTTCAAAACACGTTCAATGCGTAAGTTTAGTTTAATTACAAGTTTCGCACATAGTTTCCAAGAATCACGATTAAACATAGACTGATTCACCAAATTGAACATACGAGTATACATAGAATGCGTTTAACATAGATGTAACAAAATATAAGCTTCATTAATGATCCAAGTCTCGATTTGATAAAGATTACAAGGAAAGAAACGATTACAAGAATACAAAGTTTCCAAAAATAGAATTACGAATCAAACTTTCTATAAATGGAAAGTACAAAATAGCCGGGCGTTACACATGAAACAGTTGTTGTTGTTTATAAATAAATCTTTTATTCTACATTGCAATGTACAAATGTGATGTTATGTATAAACAACGTATCCTCTACAATACCAACAATCAAGGAACCGTATTCCTTGAAGAACAGACTACCCCGTAATTTCTTCCATTTTATTATCTCTTGTGTTTCCCACGAATACCAAAGTACCACTATAAATTCTTAATAGGGTACCTAAGGGTATTTCCGTATATTCAAAAATTATTGTACCTTAATTCGAAAATTGCGTTTTCTTGAAAACGAAATCGAATTTATAGGATGTAGGTCCCTCTTCGGAGGATGACGAACCTAAGCCTTGTTATACAAACCCACTAGCGAGTGCGGAATCCAAGCTAGCAAGCAAACCGGGATGAGACAAGTATAAACACAAACACACAAGGATTCACCGATTAACACCACTGTATTAATACGAATGAAGGTTCCGGTTACAAGCACAATGTTTACAAATCTAACTTGCAAACTCTCTAGTGTGTGTGTGTGTGTTTTGATAGAATGCTCTCAAACTCTCTCTATGTGTGCATCTATCTAACAAGCCTCTCAAGTCTCTTCCAAAACAACACACTACATGGGTATATATATACCCAGCACAGCAGGTCTGGTCGAAGGAATAGACAGATTGTCCGAAGGACCATCTGTCGACCACAATGGCCATCGAAGGATCCATATATACTTCGAAGGATAGCATATCCTTCGAAGTCCATCAGTATCCTTCGTGGTTTATCTTTCGAGCCAATCGAAGGATAGACATAATCCTTCGATTGCTCATCCTTCGACTCAGACACTTCACAAACATATTTCTAACTGTTGGGCCAAGTCAAACCAGGAGGACGGTTGACTTGGTCAACTTACAGGACTGACAAGGACATCGTTTACATTGTGACCGAATACAGACAAAGTACAGACACAAGTGCATCAACAAACTCCCCCTTGGCTGTAGCTTTGTCTTTATCTTCTATAGTTGTAGACTCGTCTCGAACTTCGATGGTCTTTGGTCTTCGAGTTCTCAAAACTCTGATGTCCTTTCAAGTCTTCAATGTCCGAGGATCTTCAAAGTCTTCACGTCTTGAAAGTAGAGAGTGTATCAACAAACTACCCGTATCATGTAGGAAGTGTGTTAACAAACTCCCCCTTAACATAAGCTCTCCCTTGAGTTATGCTCGTGAGATACTTTATCTTTATGAAGTGAGATCCTTATGGTGTTGATGATGGTCAGCGGCAACTCGATCATCTTCATCATTTGAGTGCCTTCATGTCGTGTCTTCATTCCAAAGCTTGTCATCGACCATGTTCTCCTTGCCTTTAGAATCTGCACATGCAAGAAATCTAAACGCGTAATGAGAACAACTGCTTGGAATATAGTTACCATAAACCAATGACACACGTATGACCATGTCACAATCAGACACCGTCCGACAGTTTAAAAGTTTTTCAAATTTATCAATTTCAGATTTCAACTTTCAAAACATGCAAATTTCGACCGTTTATGAACATTTAGTCATTTCGGTTTTCGTTCAGGTTTCAGGCAACGAAGACTCGAGTTCCAACATCGTACGATCGAAAATAAAGTAGAAATAAAATCTTTTTGGCTTTTATAAAGTTTATATTAAAACACACCTAAAATCTTTTTGGTATTTTTGACTTTTCTAAATGTAAAGACAGAAAGCAGTAAATAAATATATACAGACAATCTTTTTGCGAGTTTCGAGGGTAAGAGAATCATATCAGTGTACGGTCACGCCAAAACGCTCTTTTTGTTCAGTTAGTTAACATTAAGATAAGCATCCTATAACAATTATCGGTATTGTTGTCCACTTAAGCTCAACTTATCAGATGTAATCATGTTTAGGAGATACGTTAATGTATGATTTATACTTACCGACCGGTGTTCATCCACTTCACGACACATTCCCGTATCAAGGTATGCACGCGATTCATCATACTGGGGAGTATACCGTTTATCATCCGTTTTTAACGTATATATATTTACAATGTGAACAAGTCACTTATTTGAATTTGAAAACAAGCCCTATGTGATAGAATCACTTATTGATGAGGAACTTGATTTTCATATGCATGAGGGCACAGGAGCAAGTCCGTGAACAGGTCAGTACTTTCGTACAGCAGAGAGACGAACTTGACTCCCGGATAATGTGATATTTTATCACTTATTTGATATGGACATGTGATTGTTTATCACTTATTGAGGTCGAATGCAGTATGCAATATGTACACGTATGTATAGTATCATGGAAGATCTTAAACTTAGTCTATTTATAGAAGCAACCATGATACCCAGATGATAAGCAGCATAAAGACCGAATATCTCAGAACCTTGGCAATCTATCAAACGAAATTTCGGTACTAAGACCATATGCCAATGAATGGTTCCCACCTGGTCTTCAGTCGGTTTAAGATTTATATCACCCTGCACACTTTAAAATGATTGTGAGCCTACCGATACATCTTATATAGAGCTGCTTATCGTTTTTCATTTAGGGTTTAAAGAGGTTTGGATAGACCACTGATGTACTATCATTTTCTCTTTTGCTCGCCAGGAAACTCATTTTTGATTTTCTATTGTTTTTGTGTTTTTGAAATTTTTCGATGTTTTTGGATTTTCATATTTTTGGATTTACTCCCCCTAAAATCAAGAAACTAAGACAAATTTAAAAACACAAAGGTATTTACAAAAATGATTTTCCGATGTTGGTTTTACTCTTGCTTGACCTTAATGCCGGTTACCCAAATTAAGTTTTCATCAGAAAAGATTAATCGAATTTTGGGAAAATCAGTTGGCACGTCGGTAAGCGGTGCGGACCATAACAACATTGACGAGTTTCATAAAGAAACAATCACGTGTGAGGTGATATTCGAGATCAACGTGTCAGGCCAAAGAGTGCTATACAAGACGATATAATTCAAATATCAGCCTAAACATCAACAAGTATAGGAGAAATTAGAAATTTAAAAACCGTATACTGCAACTGCTTCGTGCATTGCAAGGAATCTGAGCACTCTCCCAAACTGGACATCCACTGGATGTGGACTTCAAAGTCGATTTTGTAGCTACTGAAAAATCTCTTCACAGCAACACGATCAAAAACCTTTGGTTCCGGCTGGTCTTCCACATTGCACCAGCAAAAGGTCTTTGTCTTTCTCTTTCAGAAGCGGTGTGCGGATGTTCAATCTACACCACGACATCTGCACATCATTCATTGTATTCTTTCCTGAGAACCTGATTAAAAACTATAGCAACCAAATTTTGGCGCGTTCTTCATCTGGTCGAATTTTGCAACTTCATTCAACCACGTTCTTCTTCTTTCTCTTTTTCTTTCCACTCTCTCTCCATCAATGGCAACAACATTCTCCTAGATGTATCAATATTTCGGAGTCTATGTCGCCAATCTTGTGCATGGACGCTCCACTATCAACAATCCTAAAACTATCAATAGTTCCTCCTGGAACATCCTGCACACTCACTCAGAGATTAGTTGGAGAGGGGGACCCAAGCCTTCACAGACTTGGGTCGTCCGTCATCATCGAGAATTGTAACATCCATTTCCCGATGATTCGGAATTGATGTAGCTCCCCCTGAGACAGTTACCGGTTTTGGTATCCAAATCTCTTTATGTTTTTCATGTTTAACATTTGATTTAACAGATTTTGTTTGGATGACCTCCGGTTTTAAAACTTTTTCAACTTCTTTTCTTTGTTTCTTTTTCTGTTTCTTTTCTCGTTGTTTAACAAAACGAGGGTCCTGTTTTGGTGAAACAGGTCTTTTATGGTAATTGTTACCATGGGGGGCATCAACTTTTGACTTTCTCTTGGTGAGATATGGACAATTCTTAATGATGTGTCCATACTCACAGCATTCAAAGCATGATCTCCGCTCAACAAACCTCGGAGTATCATAACTGTAACAGCTGGATGATGAACTTCGTGATCTTGAGGTACTTGGTCCTACATCACAACCGTTTGTTTGTTGTGTATAGTTGTTTTGACTGTTTCTTTTCAAAATTTTACTTTGTTTAACAGAATCCTTGTTGGATTTGTTTTTGAAAGTATCAATTTTATCAGTCCCTCTTGATTTCACGAAGTTTATCTTCCGATCCTTTTTCTTGTTTTCGCCCTGTTTGCCTTTTCTATTCTCTTGGGCGGCATGATGTTGTTCATGGGGATCATCAACCTTTGCTTTCAACTTATGAAGATATGGACAATTTCGAATTATATGTCCAATTGTACCACATTCAAAACACATTCTCCGCTCTACAAGCCTCGGAGAAACATGTTGATGACCAGATGGAGAACCAGACACTGAACTTTGTGATCTAGATGTGCTTGGACCTAAGTCACATCCATTTGTGTGTTGGGTATAATTGTTCTGATCATTTCGTTTTAAAATTCTAACTTGTTTTACAAAATCAATGTTAGATTTATTTTGAAATGTTTCAAGTTTGTCCGTACCCTTTGATCCAACAAAGTTCACGTTCTGTTCTCTTTTCTTATCTGGAGCTCTTTTGTTTTGCACCCTTTGAACCTTAGGTTGCTCAACCTTAGATTGAGAAGCCTTAGACTGCTCAACTTTAGGTTGTTGAACCCTTGGTTGTTTAGTCTTAGGCTGCTGAACTTTTGGTGCTTGAGTATTCTTGTTTTGAGCCCTCTTTTCCTGTACCTGGCCCTTACCCTTTCCAGAATTCACTTGTTGTTTTCGCTCAACTGGCAGTTTTTGGTTTCCGTATTGTTTTCTAATTAGCTCACACGGAATTGGTTCACATTGAGTGACCGTCACTTTGTTACCTTTGTTTCCCAAAAACTTATCAGTTCGTCCTTCAAAAATTTTCTCAATTAAATCTTGATTTACATTTTTGATTGGAAAATCTTTGTCAGAATAGATTTTGCTGTCTCCCTTGAGCGTATACAACAAGTTATTCTTTTCAATGCTCGGTACACTGGGCTTCATTGCCTTTGGTGTTTCAGCCTTACTCGGTTTCACTGGTGGATCACACAAGATGTGATTCTCAATTGGAATGTCTGGTGTAACCGAGTTAGACTGTGGTTTCTCATTTTCTTCAGATTCATCGTCCGAAGAATCAGCATCCTCAATAATCGGAGAACTCTGTTCCTTAACAGACGATGAATTTTTCACATTCTCAGATTCAGATTGCCCCGAGGATGATGTACCAGTTGTGAACCCGAGGCCTGCTGCAAAGTCATCTAGACCGAGTGGCACAGTAGGTTCAAAACGGGGCATATCCTCGTCATTAGGCAATTTGGAATAATTGTGATTCATCGAGGGAGGGCATGATTTGTAACCAATACATTTTGCATCCCCCTTTTTCCTTTGGACATCAATAATGTGATCCAAAACATAGCGGGAATTGGAATAGCTTTCCAATTTCTGCTTGATTGTTTCACATTCACATCTAGCTGTAGCTAACTCTACCATTTGTTTTTCAGTTGTGTCAATCAAGTTATTATTAGCATGTTGTTTTCTCAAAACAGCTTTTTGTAATTCAGAAACATCATATTTTAATGACGCAATTGTTTCTTTAAATTCCTTTTCATTTCTGGTTAAAAATAAATTAGCTTCGGTTGCTTTAGAAAGGTCCACAATCAATTCTTGATTGTGTTTCTGTGTGATTTCAAACAAACTCTCCTTTTCTGCATATTCTAAACACTTAGCACATTCAACAACAGCAGAAATAGAATCAGGTTTAGAATCACATACCTGACTGGAATCACTCTCAGGTGTTGGCCTTTCTGCATCAGAATTAATAACCTCCCTTGATGATTCACATTTAGATCCATCCTCGCTCGAACTTGAACTTGAAGTTGTATCACCCTCAACTGAAGTTGAGACATCTTCATCTGAACTTCTGTCATGTTCAGAACTGTCATCATTTCCCGAGGATTCACCATTGCTTGCATCTTTGACAATTTCAGCATACAACGCCGATTTTGTCTGACTACTGTTCTTTGGATCAAGAGATGATGGTTCTACAGTAGAACGATGGTGTTGTAAACCAACTGGGGGTAATGGATTTCCATACAAGTCTGTGGTTGGAGCCGACTTTACAGGAACTTGTATTGGATTGCCAAACCAATCTGTTGTTATTTTCGGTTCACTTTGCCTTTGATTGGTAACTGATGCCCACTGATTTGCAGATATCATGGCAGCTGAACGTGGGGCCATAGCCTGCATCCAAGCAGTCTTGAAATCTATTTCAGATTGAGAAGCAGATGTATCAGATGATTGCGGAGCCAAAGATGTTAAAGTCCACGCGGATGGATCCCATTGACTGTCTGGAGCTGGAGTTCCCCACCAACTCTGATTCATCTTTGATAAGGAAACTAAATTCTATATCAGATCGACGAAGGATCAAATTATCGAAGGATCAACCGAAAGATCACACGAAAGACAAACACCAAACCGGTCTCGAAAGATGATATTTCGTAAGTTGATACAAACGAAAATAAAAATGATTAGCAGATCTTGGGCTTTGGTGATTTTCTAAACGTGGGCCGTGCACAACAAATAATCAAAATTTATTGGCTACTTGGGCGGTGGAAATGATTTAATCTTTAATTGAAGCACATGGGCCGTCGGCCTGATTTAATTGAACACCAACAACAACTTGGGCGGTGCACAACACTCAAACAGAAAGTGGGCTTTTGAAAATTATTTAGTTTCTTGTGGGAGGCGGTGCCTTGGGCCGGAATACCAACAGCAAACAAACAAGGTTTGTTTGTTACTTGGGTGGTGCACCACTAACAATAATCAAACAATTATTAGTGGTCTATTTGGCGGCAATCACTAACAACAAATAACAAAAATTAGTGGTCACTTGGGGCGGTGCCTCTGATCAACAAAAAATGGGCGGTGAAAGGATTAATGAGTATTGGTCACTTGGCGGCGCACAATAATCAACACAACATCCTTTAATTGTTGATCTGAAAGTGGGCGGTGATTTAATATGATCCTTCGAATTTTAGTATCTGATCCTTCGATATGTACGATGTTGGGAATTAATTAATTTCTTGTTGGGCGGTGCATTGGGAAGTGAATATTTTAATTCGCCAAAACTTGATCCGTCAAAAAGTTGATTCGCCGAAAAAGCAAATTTGGTAACAGTCTGACACAAGCACTCCTTTGTCAACTTTTGTCAACTGCACACGTCTATCTCACCAACCAAGATAATTATTTTTACCAACTTGATCTAAGATAATATATTATAACCATGTCACAGTTTTCAAAGACACAAACAACTTGGTAATATATTTTTGAAGATCAAAAAGCAACTTTTTATCAAGAACCCACTTGAACAAAGATGAACATCATATGAGTTTCTGGAAAACCTTTGATACTTTTCTATTGTTATCGGATCCTTCGAATTTAATATCTGATTTGTGAAAGTGGGCGGTGCCTTGGGTGGAGAACATCAACAACAAACAACCAAATTTATTGGACCACCTCCATTTAATTTAAGCACATGAGCTGGTTACCTGTTTTAATTGAACCACAATTATTTAATTGTTGCACTTGGACGGTGATCAACAACCAACAAAAAGGCAGTGCTTTGGGCGGTGCTTTTAATGTGATTGATGTGACCTTTGAACAGTTGGTTGACTCTACGAGACAAGCAACGTTGAATCTGATGATCTTTCAAAGTTGAATCTGATCCTTCGAACAAGAAAAATGATCTTTCGAAAAACAAAAGTTGACCCTTCGAATTTTAGCTTGACCTTTCGAAAGTTTTGATGATCCTTCGAAGTACTGTTTTGATCTGTCGAGGTTCCAACTTTATCTTTCGAAATATGAAGATGATAAGATCATCAAGAACACAGCAAGAACACGGCGACTGTAAGTTTTCCAGATCTGACGAAAACTAACCCAAGACTTGAACAAAAACCCGGTTTTAAACAAGGTAAAGAGCCACGGCTCTGATACCACTTGTAGGTCCCTCTTCGGAGGATGACGAACCTAAACCTTGTTATACAAACCCACTAGCGAGTGCGGAATCCAAGCTAGCAAGCAAACCGGGATGAGACAAGTATAAACACAAACACACAAGGATTCACCGATTAACACCACTGTATTAATACGAATGAAGGTTCCGGTTACAAGCACAATGTTTACAAATCTAACTTGCAAACTCTCTAGTGTGTGTGTGTGTGTTTTGATAGAATGCTCTCAAACTCTCTCTATGTGTGCATCTATCTAACAAGCCTCTCAAGTCTCTTCCAAAACAACACACTACATGGGTATATATATACCCAGCACAGCAGGTCTGGTCGAAGGAATAGACAGATTGTCCGAAGGACCATCTGTCGACCACAATGGCCATCGAAGGATCCATATATACTTCGAAGGATAGCATATCCTTCGAAGTCCATCAGTATCCTTCGTGGTTTATCTTTCGAGCCAATCGAAGGATAGACATAATCCTTCGATTGCTCATCCTTCGACTCAGACACTTCACAAACATATTTCTAACTGTTGGGCCAAGTCAAACCAGGAGGACGGTTGACTTGGTCAACTTACAGGACTGACAAGGACATCGTTTACATTGTGACCGAATACAGACAAAGTACAGACACAAGTGCATCAACATAGGAGATCTTTCTATCTTCATAGTTAGATTCTTGCTAATGTTTAAAGTACCGAATGAAATCCATGAAATGGATTCCTAGTGTGCTTTAAATGCATGTATGTAATCAACAAAACAAATTAACAAATTAAAGATCTAGATAAACAATTTTGTGGTTATATGACTATGTGTTTATGCATCATGTCTTTCCATTTATGCATTTTGTGTTTTTGTATACTCTGGATATTCGCTATCCAAATCCTCGTAGAATCTTTCATACCTTCATATGAGGGATTCGTAGTAGGACATTCAAAAAGGTACTATCTTAAATCCTTAATGGACTTCTATGTTGTAGTTAAGTCCCTTGGATTATAAAGTACTATTCCAAAGTTTAAGGACAATACGCGTCGATATAGTTGAAGAGATTGGTTCGACAATCTAGTTAAAGACATCCTACATCGATGTAGTTAAATATTCCCCGTGGGTAGTTTAATTAAATATTCCCCGTGGGTAGTTTAGTTAAATAGATCATTCGTTGATCTAAGTTAAAGAGATTGGTTTGACAATCTAGTTGAATATATCATGCGTTGATATAGAGGCCCTCGGGTGGTCTAGTTAAAGAGATCCTACATCGATCTAAGTTAAAGAGATTGGTTTGACAATCTAGTTAAATATATCATGCGTTGATATAGAGGCCCTCGGGTGGTCTAGTTAAAGAGATCCTAAGTCGGTCTAAGTTAAATAGATTGGTTCGACAATCTAGTTAAAAACATCCTACGTTGATGTAGTTAAATATTTCTCTTGGGTAGTTTAGCTGAAGAGATTATTCGTTTGATATTTTTCCCATACACATTATGAAATGAACTGTGCGGACTGTGCAAGGAAGTACGTAATTATGGAGGCCTACATAATTATGGAATTCAGTGCACAGAAACCACAGGGAGTTTTGTCCTGTGTTAAGACCTACAGTGACAAGAGTAATGATACGGGAAAAGTCTTGGATTTTTACCAATGTCATTTATCCTTACACTCCCCAATTCTAATTTCAAGCACGCACAAGTTTCCTCTAAAACTAAATTTCGGGACGAAATTTCCTAAAGTAGGGGAGACTGTGACACCTGTGTCACT
This sequence comes from Helianthus annuus, assembly GCF_002127325.2. NCBI lineage: Eukaryota > Viridiplantae > Streptophyta > Magnoliopsida > Asterales > Asteraceae > Helianthus > Helianthus annuus. The sequence continues at coordinate 62,459,988 of NC_035440.2, read as the reverse complement.
TCAACCATCAAACAAATGCCAAACCAATGAAATATTGTATTTCATACTTTGGACTTGTATAAATATGTGTATCGTTTGCACATATCAACTCTTATTCGATTTCGAGCTCTACATCGCTTTCTGGGGAATTATACGCAAACTGGTGCGTAAACGTACTCAGTTTAATGCGACAAATACTCCGGAACAGCAACATATACTCAACATACCTTAAATAACCTTTACATAACTTAGAAATAATTTTTGAAGGCTTTGGAATGGCAAAAACAAGTTAATTCGCTTACAGGGACTAAACTTGACAAACTGCGAAAGTATGCCAATTTGAACTGTAACGAACATTCCGGAACATGTCCATAAGTTAAACATACCATAAATATCCTTTACATAGCTTAGAAATAGGCTTTGAGGGGTTTGGTGTGCTAAAATAAACTTTTGGATCATTCAGGGACTAAAAGTGTCAAAAAGTGCACAAGTTTGCACTTTCGCGCATAACTTACGTTCTGAATACATCCGGACATCCAAAAATTTATGTAAGCATCCTAATATTATGCCTTAGTGTTTGGCATGAGAAAAATCCATTCGTCGCGTCATTTGGATCGTCTTTCGCGCTTATGCGCATTCCGTCGTAATTAAGCGAACATCGCGATCGTACGGCCAAACGAACCAACATCCGACACATTTTTGAGCATCTTTCATGTCCACAATGTTTAGGCATCATTTTAGGGCCTTAAAGTTGGCTTTACGGGCCTTAGAAGTGTCGGAAATGGCTTAAACACGCAACAGGGACCAAAACTGTAATTGCTGAAAGTTGGTGCAGATCAGAAGGGGCCAGGCGGCCCGTGTAAGATCTGCCTGCACTTTCACGCGGGCCGCGTGGGACTGTCAGACAGATTCAATGTATGCATTTAATGCAGTTGGCCTTTCGTTCGATCAAGGGGCAATGCCCTTTCACCCAATCAAGAGCCAAGGGCCATTTTCTGACTTACCACAACATTGTGACACATGTACGCACAAGATCGTGGCACGTTATTCGAGAAACGATCCTAACGGTTCCACTTTTCCTATAAATACCCCCCCCCTTGTTGCCAAAAACCCACACAATCTGATCCAAATGCTCTAAGTTGATGCCATTGCTTCATACCTGAGCACTTTGATCTAGATTAGCATTCGGGGACCCTCCGTAAGTATTCTTTCGTTCTTTTATTCGCTTTTCGAGTCCGAAAGTCAACGTTTTGTTGACTTTCTGCATTGACCAGCCTATGGTCAACACGAAGTTCATAGAACTTCATAACGTGAGCGTGATCACGATAGTTATAGTCCGTAGTAACTATGCCTACTGATTACCACGTTATATAGGCTCAGTGACGAGTCGTAGTTTCGGCCAAAATGCGCATTTCTTGCGTATTTTGTAACCAGACTACTCGTGGGCATCAAAACCGTTTGTTTTGATGTCAAACCTGTTTTCTAAACTAGTTAAGCATGTCTTAACATGCTTAGCTCGTCACTTTTAGTATAGTGTTTATATAGGGTCGTAAGGTAAGCGGTCTAAACAATCGCTTATACTTTCGAACCTGACCCATTTGGTCGATCATTAGGATCCGACCAAACACATTAGGTGACCATAGCTATAGCCTTCCGAGGTTATACCTTGTGGTCGCGATGTTAGGCGTTCCGAACGCGTTCTACGCGAACGACGCGTTAGGGTAGCATAAGCTACCTAAACGGGTCGTGATGGGTCGCAAGCACTTAGGTTAGGTTTCATTTTAGTATGTAGGCTTTGTTAAACCATATTACACGAGTCTCCATACTCGTTTGGTTTACGAACCCGCATACTATCCGATCCTTCCGATTTGGTCCGGTATATTAACATAGCTACCTATTAGGTGCCGTTTGATATCCCGTGATCTTTAGCATTATCTGGTTATTATACAAGAACTCCAAAGCAATCTCAGGTGAGTACATTGAACCCCTCTTTTACTGTTTTCCAAACTGTTTTGGGGTGAAACACATGTGCCTATTTGTTACTTTCATGCTTTCCATGTTTTCACATCATATGGCTTCTATGTTGTTAGTACATTATAGTACACGATTTCATGACATTTCATGCTATGTATGCCCATTGTGTGCGTACTTAGTACATTGATTTACATAACATTTCTGTTGCATATGTTTACTCAGCATATGGACACATTGATTTACATAACATTTCTGCTGCATATGTTTACTCAGCATATGGGCACATTGATTTACATGAACATTTCTGTTGCATATGTTTGCTCAGAATATGGACACATTGATTTACATGAACATTTCTGTTGCATATGTTTACTCAGCATATGGACACATTGATTTACATGAACATTTCTTCTTCGTATGTTTACTTAGCATACTTAGTACAATTGTTTACATCACATGCCTTCATTTTGTTATGACATTTGGTTTGTTTAACATGGGACAATACATTCATTAACATTAGCTACGCCGTTCGTTAGTAGGTAGTGGTACCATAGGAATTGACAACTCCCGTTTCTGAAATCCTGGGCCTGATAGGATTGGAAGGAATGACCGAATTCGATATACATAACTTAGATAAACCTTTAATTTGTTTAAGGGTTTATCGTCGCAGTCTCAAGGCTTGGATGTATGCATATTTCACAATGCCGCATAAATGTTAATATCAATAGAGCATGCATTTTTCCACAGAACATAACGTTGATTTAAACCACGTTTTACTTCAACGACTTGTTTTGTGCATTTTACATATGGTTTAAGTTGATACATTTCGCTTACCATACATGATACATTTTGGCATACACATTACATGATTTACATTGAACATAAACACGTTGACATTGACATACACATTTGGTGATTTACATTGAACATAGACATTTGACATGGTTTACACAATAAACAATTGAGTTATACAAGAACAATCTTACATGGTGGATGGTTTGGGTAAATGATTAAGTAACGAGGCGTGTGTAATATGATACAAGCATGGTGGATACCCCGCTGGTACTTCCTATATATAAGTGTTTGTATGGTATTACATATCGTAGCGTTATTTGAATCATTTCAATTTGAGACATATGACATTTTATACAAATAACACACTTTTTACGAGACATTGTTTTACAAACGACTTATCTTATACAAACACATTTTACATGGTTATCCGTTTAACCATACAGTGTCTTCTTGTTTATACATATCATCTGAATTTATCGTTTTTCAAATGATTTACAAGATAAAGCAAATTACAAGGTTCATGACTAAACATTTTCTCAAACATAAGTCATGAATTCCGTTTTCACAAAACCAATGTATCTCACAGGCATTTTTATGCTGACGTACCTATTTTCACATGTGTTTTCAGGAGATGAGGCATAGGACTTATCAAGATATACTTAGGCGGACATGTGCCTTAGTGACTTAAAACGAGACAAGAACTAGTTAATTTATGTTATGTACTATTTGGTTCTTGTTTGAACAATGTAAACTTTCATGTTTGTTCAATAAAACGGAACTTCAATTGCCATGGATTTGAAACAATTAATTCTGTTACAACACTCCCGACATTTCCGCCACGTTTTGTATGTTCTACGTGGTCGGGGTGTGACATAACGGGTCTTCCTTGTTTACCCAATTTCAATATAGCAAGTAAGACTAACAATTAAACATAATGTAGCGAAACTATAAGTCGCGTACTTGCATAATTCATCAATGTTGTTTCCTAGCCATAATTACCGATTCTCGGGCTTGTTAATCTTAGCGTATCACTTCCATCCCATGGTTTACGCTTTATAACCCAATTTAGCTAGTGATGTTTAAGTCATTTCAAACACTAACAATTCGACCATTATTTAACCCGTTTGGTTTGTCGAGTGAGTTACATCACTTCATTGACGTTCCAACACGGCTATTTTAAACAATATCATCAACAACATATTTATTTAACTATTTTGACCCGTTTGGTTGTCGAGTGAGTTACATCACTTCATTGACATACCAAATGCAATCATTTTCGCTATATCAATATTAAACATATCTACGACTAGGTTTATCTACGTAAGTGTAACGAGACGACAAGTCACATACCTTCAAAGCATTCCTTTCAAGCGCGTATCGCCCCCGGCTCGTCCGCTTGAAGACTCGGATTCTTTGCCTATAGAGTTCAACCACAACCGTTTAGAACCCTTTTTATAACACACAACGCATAATTTTCCATATCAATCAAACATGCGTTTTTGTCCGAAATTTCAACATTTTGCTTTCTCTTAGGCATTTTATCAAACACCTAATTAGCATGGTTTTTATCAAATTAGAAAATCTAGTTTCATGACTAGTTATTTTACCAAGTTTAACATCCTTTTCCAAATTTGTTGTCTAATTAACACTTCAATATCAAAACTAACTTCATACAATTCTAATAGCATTAGTTTGCTACTCATGAATCTAATGTTCATCATGCTTCTACAAAACCCATTAAACACACAAAATAGATGATCATGAATTTCATAGTTTAAGCACTAATTCAACAAACCAATGACTAGGGTTTATTCCTAGGCATGATTTCATCACAATTTCATCCAAACAACAATCATGCAAGCTCAATTTCGAATCTCATGTGTTCATCTAGAATTTAAGGTGGAACCAAATCATGAAATTTTACATACCTTATGATCCCTTTACTAAGGTGATCACTATCTTGTGTTTGGATTTCGATTTGGAACAGATTAGCGCCTTCAATTTGATCAAATGGTGGAAACTAGGGTTTGAGGGTGAGTTGGTCGCCCCCTGTGTTCTTGACCGTTCCAGATACACACAAATGTGTGTTTGGATATTTTTTTTGTTTTTATTAAAACTAGTTTGATCTTTAACATCTTTAGCCCCTCATCTATTAGTTCTTCTCTATTTTAGATGTTTTTATTCAAACTCCATGTTACTACAAGATAGTTAACTAACCAGGTTATTTTTATTTCCTAGTTAGTTTATTTCGTTTATTGCCATTTTAAAATATAAAATCACAATTTTATATTTTCGGGGTGTTACAAGTCTACCCCCCTTAAAGAGGTTTCGTCCCCGAAACCTTCCTTAAGTAGTCCTTTGGTTTGGACCAAACTAACTTAGTTTCGTTTTTAAGGCATTCCTTCTTTTAGTCAAAAGTTATCCTTTGCCTCGACGCATGCGTCTTTCACGTGTAAGTCCTCACGGACTGTAACTTGTGTCTTGTATTACTTATCTTGCCGCCTATTTGTCCTAATTGCTACTTGACCACTCATTAGTATGAGTTCGTCAATATGTTTATTCCATACTACCCAGTATTGACAAGTGTTTTTATATAAATCACAACACTATTTTAACTTCGGATGATCTTATCGGCTAGACTGATCAGTCACCGTCGCCTCATGCCCCGTTAATTTGGGTCTACCCTTTTGATATATTCGGACTTATGTGAGTTTATGATCTCCTATCCTGTAACTCGCGCCACAACATGATTATATTCTATATCACTTTTGTGACCATTATTGCATCGCATCACGTCATGTTTAAGTTTTACATCGGCTTTTCATTATTAAGAATCTTTCCTTCGAATGCCTCGTCTTACACCTTTCGGCGTTAAGACCTATATATCTTTTAGCATTAACCATTTTCTAATTTCTCACATAATATTTATATGTGTTAGAACATCGTTTCTTACTAAAACCAAATTTTAGTTGAATGTTTTTCTCTTGATCACTTGCCAATCAGTCATATCAAAATTTGACGGCAAGAATTATTCTTCTCCGTTATTATTTTACGTGGAAAATCATAACTGGTTCCCACGCTTTATATTATCGACCCGTAGGTTCCTTTACTTAGCCCCATAGACTATTTTATTAGATCTTCACCTTTTTAAGGTGAGACCCCATTGTTTGTTTCTTTATATTTGTGACCCGAGGGTCATTTTGATCCCGTAGACCTTTATATCGCTTATAACCCGAAGGGTATAGCGATTTCCGTAGATCATCTTCTACTCATGTCTTTATTTAATAGTATATATATGTATAGATATGGCGTCTAGGCACCCTCCTCTTTTCATGTTTAAAATAGTTTATTTTCGCTTTTGAAACTTGCTTGACCTTGACCGTAGTCTAAGAATAAACTCATTTTCTTTCGGATTATCTTTTCGACTCTATGACTTCCTACATAGTTTTTCGCGTTGGTTTATCCCACTCATTCCGCTATTTAGTTTATGTCTCTACTTCCTTTCAACCCGTTACCCGGGTTCTTGATCTTGATGTTTTCAACACCTCGGTTTCATTGGTTTGCTTTTTCCTTTCCATACTCTTTTATGACTTGTCACATAGATTCAATAATATTTTACACTTTGGATTGCTCTTGCCTGGGATATCACTCATCATACTTTATTCAGCCCGTCCAACATTAAAGTAGTTGAACATGACTAGAGAAATTTCTATTTTTGCAAAATTTTATCGTCTTCTTAGTCATAACTCTTAATCCGAGTCTTTCGACTTTTAATTCGCGTTCTTGACTGTTTGTTACACATATATTTGTAAACATACCTATCAATTGGGTATTTCATTATTTACAGCAATGAATAGTACATATTACCCATTTAGTTTCTTTCTCGAGGATATTCCGATCCAACTATTAGTCTCTCGATTTTAACCTTAATCATTGTTACACTAACAATTCTATTCATTTCATGTTATTGTTTCACCTTGTTGTATGGCATTTATCCACATCAATTGTTGACATAAACGATGTTTCTATATGTTTCATTTGGTTTGGCTTAATCTATAACCATGTCCTTGTCATCTATTACTATTGCAAACTCCACCGGTTCGGGCGTTATTACACTTCTCTGCATTATGACGCTTATCTTTTATTACGGTTCTCGGGTTCGAGTGTGCACACACCCCTTCCCATGGCAATATTAATCATGATTACTTTTGGCTCGATCTTTACTTGATCACTTCTGTTTATGCTTATATACATACATATATATATACGTATATTTCTTTCACAAGGTTTACTCGTCTCACTACTCATATACGTCCATATATAACTATTATTCGCACTCGTATCGAAATGATCTTTGTGCTAAACTTTAATTTACAAGAAACATACCTGAAATGATATCAGGTTCAGCTTTAGCCTCTTCGGCTGTCATGTAGGAAGACCTTGCCTTCTCTTTTGGAGTATCAAGCTTTGATTTCTTTACGGGTCTTGGGTCCACATCCGACTCACTCCCGTCATCTTTTTCTTGTGAGAGACTATCTTTTAATTCAGTTATCATATCCTCTACTGCTAGCAAAATTGTGGTTTGTAGTCTCTCGGCGAACTGCGGTAGACTGGCTTCTATTGCCTTTCCAACTTCCTCGGAAATTTTAGCTTCCATCTCTTCAGTTAATTGAGATGCTGATTCGCCCTCGATTACACTGGACATTTCTTTCATCTGTTCGGTGACTATCGGCACCGTATCATTATTGCCTTCATCGGCCATCTTGAATCTGAAATATTTTTGCTAATTATTAAACATTTCATTTTATATCTTTCGCATCTTTAGTTTTGGTTTAGCCAAGTTTGCAACTTGCTTAAACCATTCATGTATGGTGCATTTTCCGGGTTTGAGTGTATTACGCACTCTTCCCATGCACATCCAAGCGAACTGGATGAACACAACTCAATTCGTGCGAACTGATGATGAGGTCACACGAAACGAAACATTTTCGAACGAACTGAATGAAATTTTGTCAAAATTGATCAAGTTTAAGGTCGAATTTGATTCTGATTTCTTCAAGGATTGATTAAAACTATGTTTCGCTTGTTATATGAGAAAATCAGTCCATTTTAATCATGAAATCTCAGTTAATTTGATGAAAAAGTTTAGAAGTGTGAGTAGAAGTGAGTAGAAATCAGAAATTCCAGTGAGAAACAGCTAAAATGACAAGAACTCTTCCTCCTGAGCTCTGACACCACTTGAAGGATCGTTTGCACGACCAAACGAGTCGTTCAGAAGAGATCTCGTCCAATATGAAAGGCGGAATCAGACGTATTGGAGTTATTTCAGCTGTATGCACACTAGAATTACTTAAACTGTCTCTTGTATTGATTTGAAGGCTTTACACGGTCTGGAGACACCTCGGCAGAGCGTCGCTACCGGAATCACAAAGTTATAAATGAAAGACATGAGCTCAATATATATAGAGTATCCAGTTCGCATGAAACACTCTTCACACGACTCGGTCAGTTCGTGCGAACTGGACTATCAACCTATAAAACCTATTTTCTTGATTACCGAGCTCCAGTCTATCCTATCTAGATACATGACTCGATACAAGATGAAGTCAATAGACATATGCACCAACAGTTGAAGATCTGGCAACACTACCTATATGGTACTAAGTGTGTGGTTTTCACTGACCATAAGAGCCTGTGGCACATCTTTAACCAAAAGGAACTGAATATGCGTCAACGACGATGGGTGGAATTGCTTAACGACTATGATTGGGAAATTCGCTACCATCCAGGCAAAACAAATGTCGTGGCCGATGCTTTTAGTCGTAAGACTCATGTTAGTAGTATCCTCTGTTCTCATATCATTAGTGATCTTCATGCTTGTATCCGCGAAGCTCAGTATTCGTCAGCTAATGAAAGTAGTCTAATCGTTGAAGTACGAGGTGATTCTGTTGATCAACTTGAAACAAAGTCTGATGGACTTCAATACTATCTTAACCGCATCTGGGTGCCAGATCGCGATAATCTTCATGAGCTCATTATTAATGAGGCTCACAAATCTCGATACTCTATTCATCCTGGTGCTGATAAGATGTACCATGATCTGCATTTGACTTATTGGTGGCCTGGTATGAAGAAGGACATTGTTGCGTATGTCTCCAAATGCCTTACTTGCACAAAGGTAAAGGCTGAACACCAACGTCCTTCATGTCTCCTTGAACAACCCGAAATCCCTGTTTGGAAATGGGATAGTATCGCTATGGACTTCATAACTAAATTACCTCGTACACCTACCGGTCATGATAGTATATGGGTAATCGTTGACTGTTTGACCAAATCAGCCCATTTTCTTCCTATTCGCGAAGATTATAAAGTGGAGAAACTTGCTCGAATCTACACTGATGAAATCATATGTCGTCATGGTATACCCGTTGACATTATCTCTGACTATGATGGTCATTTATGTCGCGTCTATGGTAAACTTTTCAGTCCGCTATGGGTTCTCACTTGAATCTTAGCACACCCTTTCATCCTCAAACGGATGGACAGACTGAACGCACTATTCAAATCCTGGAGGATATGCTCTGTTCTTGTGTCATCGACTTTGGTGGTAATTGGGATGTACATTTACCATTGATCGAGTTCTTGTACAACAACAGCTATCACTCCAGTATTCAGATGGCTCTTTTCGAAGCTCTATATGGTCGCAAGTGGCGATCTCCTCTCAGTTGGCATGAGATTGGTGACAAGAAATTTACTGGCCCTGAAAACATTCAAGAGACGATGGATAAGATTCTTCAGATCTGCGATAACTTGATTGTAACACCTCGAAATTTTGTGTCCAATAAATAAATGACACGTGTCAAATACGACAAAAATAATATAAACCCGGATTTAATTAAGATATGCGGTAGGATTTTCGAATATGTCGACATGTTAATTTTATACCTCTGAGCGACTTCGTTATTATAAATCCCGAGACCCCAAGCAAATTTATAAGCACCTAATCCTAATCGGGTCATTAATAATAATCAAAAGTATCCAAGTTGATTAATTTGGGTCTTAAGAAAATAATGCAAGACAAATGATAAGACATGAGCCCATCCTCTTTTGCAAACCCATATTGCATAATGGGCTAGACATCTGGTCAAGTATGGGTTAAAGGCAATCCATCAAAATTATTAATTTCAAGTTGACCATTCAAATCATGAAAGGTTAATTTTTTTTTTTGCCACTGATGATCGCTTACGGACCGTAAGGGTCATGCCTTACGGACCGTAAGGGGGTGAAGGGGTAAAAGTGTTTCCGCCACAGGCTTACGGACCGCAAGGTCCATGCCATACGGTCCGTAAGCGACGCCCAGCGACAGAATGTTGGATGTTGGCTGTTTTAAGCGGTAAATCATTAATGTGAAGATCTTCCAGAGATATGGGCGACCCCTAATCACTCCGTAACACTTTAGGACAGTTGTTGATCATCAAGGAACCCTTGTAGGCCATGTTGTGATGATCCTATGCATCAACATTGCCTATAAAAGGCCACTTTGTACAAACAAGTTCCTCACACCTTGTTCTGCCTTCATTGATCACATCTGGAGCTCAAGAACACTCTCAAGTCTTCTCATATCTGCATTGGACTTCTGTAAGTCGTTCAATCCTTTGTGGTTTAGTTTTTGCTTAGTTATGTAGCTAAAAATCAAACCGTCGTAATTACGGTTTGACTTCAAGATTAGTCCTCAATGGCTCAGTCATATCTCGAATAGGAAGTAGTTATAAGTTGGTATTTATGTGGGTAATAAACCCTTAAAAGGGTTCCCCCTGATCACCAATCTAGCTAGTTCAAATGACGAGTCAAACATACTTAGAAAAAGTCAACAGAAGTACTATTTTGCGATTTACGCATAATCTGTAATGTGGATGGTATGCAACCTGTTTAAACACTCATAAAACATGATAATAAGTATATTAACAAGTCTAAGCTTGTTTGATCCGGCCATTTACTATATTGACCCGGTTCGGAGCCGAAAGTCGCAAAACTTTGACTTTTGCTTTGACTTCAGTTCTGACCCGTTTTAGGGTAATATAGATATGCCTTAGGACTCTCTTAGGACCAGGTTACATGATGGTATCACCCTCTGTAACCGGTTCGTCGTTTGTCTAAGTCTTTTACACCTTTCCGTTAAGTGCTTAAAAGTTGACCGTAACGCCCTTTTTAAATTAAACAAGAATTACGGACATGTGAAGGAATCATAACCTTGGTTACTGATTTCTAAGCATGTCCCTAAAATTTCATGTCAATCCGAGGTCCAGAATAGGAGTTATGCTAAATAGCGCAAATTGCAAAACTTTAGTAATTAAATAGCGCAATTAGCATAACGCCTATCTAAACCCGGATTTAGACACCAAACCTTTTACTCACTGATGTAAAATAATATTATGTGATTTTTAAAGATTTTTAATTATTTTTAACCTGCTCATAACTTACGGTTATGGCAACGGTTCGGTAAATACCGAATATACCCTTTTCGGCCATAACTTGAGTTCTATAAGGTCTTTTGACCCGATTCCAGTTACTACTGATTTTAAATAATAAATAAAGTATTTTAGACTTTATAAACTGTTCGGGAAACTCAGATTTCTTGTAGAACTCTGAAACCTCTTTTATAATCTTTAAAAAGACCGAATTACCCCTTCGGGGCATAATATCAACTTAAACTCGTTACGGGCATTATGGAAGGTATCCTACTGATACCACAACCTCTTTAAGGCATGTTGACTTAGGAAATCAGTGTAGGACTCTTACGGTTACCCGTTGCGCCTTTTGCGCGCACGGTTCGGCTTATGTAACTAGTTTACATAAATTAGCCGAAATGGGTCAAACCATATTGTTTTGACCCCAAAATCCAGAGTACGATTATTATACCCATATAAAACAAGTCTTCAAACTTGTTGGGTCAAAATCACACTCCATTCACGGTTTTCGCCTTTCACGCAATTAAACCGTAACTATACTTTGAAACTGACCGGTCTAAGCTACGGCTAAATTAAAGACTCGCTAGGATTATAATAGGTTAAATTAAACCTTCGTTCCAGATTAGGGGACCAGTAAAAGCTATCTGCAATTTATTTCAATTTAAGGAATTATACTTGCAAAGGTAAATACTTTTAACTTATTTTCCGTTATACGGGCTTGGGTTACGGTATCTAAATTACCGCTTGGTCGGGCAATTGACCCCAACTCATTTGTAGTTGGGTATTATCAATGTGACCCGTTTAAAAACTTGTTTTGTTGGCTTAACGCCTTTGGGGGCTTAATGACCATGTCCCGGATATCCTTGGCAGCATTTATGAATGGCCACGATCTTGACATCCCGGTGTAGGCGTACACCTGGAATTATGTCTATAACTATAAAAGTGTAGCCGTTGGTTACCCGCCACGGTTTTACACTATGTGGTGTGTCTATTAAACTTTAACCCGATACGACTCGGGCGACCGAACGCATAGTAACATGTAATTCTTTACAAGATTTGACTATAAATTATCCCAAGTTATAAAGAGTTTGTGCTTGAGCATTTAAACCAATTTTACTAAACATTTTACAAAAGTGTCAGTTGGATGTATTTACAAGTGTAAACTGACGTATTTTCCCAAAAAGACTAAATGCAGGTACTATGTGTAATTGGCTGGGATTTCTCCTTTGCATCATTAGAAGTCTCGCAAGCTTAAGATGCCTGAAGTCTGTTGAACAATATTTTGTTATTATATTTGATCCCCTGTGGATTATTATTTCAACAATGGTGATACATTGATATACACTTAAAGTTGAAATATAATTATCTTTATTGCTTCCGCTGTGCATTCATTTATTTTGAAAGCAGGAAATATGCCACCTGCAATCAGACGAGGAAGAGGAAGAAGAGGCAGAGGAACGATCATTACTCACAATGATCACGAAGCTGGACCTTCGAACACGCGAGCTCCTTCCAGTACAAGGAGTGAAGAACCACAGAGACGAAGAAACCTTTTTAAACCTGCGAGGCATTCTACCTCGCATAGCTCAACACCCTCATACCGCCATTCATTTGGACCAGATTCGGAAAATAATCCCAATAACCCTCAACCATCCTTTTTACCTCTACTGCGATCTGCTTCGCACCGATCTTATGGCGATCCTTCACCTTTCTTCATAGGACAGTTTAATCCGTCGGATTATGTCCAAGAGCCTATAGGGTATAACCCTCTAGGACCAGAGGATCACTTTTCTGAAGATAATGCAGTGGATATGGACGAGGATACAGACCCCGTCGAGCCTGCAAGGGGAACTCCCAATCATCCAATCGAGATCTCGGATGGGTCATCCTTCCATGGAACGCCCTATCAAGGTCCCGATAGCTACCAGGCAAGGTTTGACCAATGTAATTGGTACTTTACACCTTCACATAATTACTCGCCTCATGATCAACAGCAACAGCAGGATCCTTCTGAGGATTCGCGGTTTGTGGCAGTTACGCCACCACCACCGCCACAGGTTCAACCAGTAATTCCAGATCCGCCAAGGCGTAGAAGATCAGGAGCACGAATGTCTACCCGAGGAGGGGAATTTCATTTCAGCACCCCTCGCCACTCGAGTGCTAGTCATTTTCCGTCAGTACCTGAAGAAGAACCACAATTAGGGGAACCTTCTGGTCACCCTGCAGAGGTAAATTCTGCACCAGTTGCACCACCTCCGCCACCATTCGGATATGACAATCCGATACCAGCGTACGGCGCTTCCACGGCGTACAATCCGTTTGGGCAGCCGACTCATACGCACTACAACTATAACTATGATGCCGATCCATATGTGATCGCGGCAAATTATAATGCCCTCCATGGAACCTATTGGAGAGTCGATTACTCAGCTCATGGGTATCCAATACCCTCTAGACCTCCGGTTCCGCAACCGTCGCAGCAGCCACGTTTTTCTCCACCGGAGCAAGAAGAAATACTCCACCGTTTAAACCGTGTGGAAAGAGACTTCGAACAAGAACACAAGAGTAATCGTGGATTTCTCAAGGGTCTAGCAAACCTACTGAAGGGAAGGAAGAAACGAGACCATTAGTCTCCTTATGTAATGTTGTATTTGCAATTTAGTCCCTGCGTGGACATTTATCGTATTTCAGTCCCTACGTGGACTTATCTTTTAGTCCCTGCGAGGACATCTATCTTGTATTGGTCCCTGCGTGGACTTGTTTTTCTATAAACCTCTGCGTAGGTAGTTATTTAATTAAAAGTCCCGTTTAGGGCAGCGTGTAATCGTATTTGAAGTTTATGGAATGTTATGTTATAAATTTCATTTTTTTGTTATTGCTATATATGAAATAAGTCAAAATCATTCCTTTTAAATTTAAATCTGCCTAAGTAAAGAATCTTAAGAGTGAAACCTAGCCAGGTGTCTTTTTGGACCCGGCCAAGATGGTAAGACCTGATTAAAAGATTCAGAATTCCAGTTAACCTCTGTAATCATGTTAACATTCATGGCAGATGTGATTCGTTAAAAATCGCACGCGTCATTCTTATATATAAGGATCCTTCTAAAGATTTCAAGGCCCAAATTAATGATATAATAAATCATGGGTTAAATCATCAATAAAGATGATCATTTATTAAACATCCATTAGTGATGCAGTGCCTATGGGCCATAATGATTGTCATATAAGGCAAAAGACAGTGGTGGTCTATGACTCCCTGTCATGAAAGGGGTAAAAGGACTACGGTTCAAACCTTCATACCTTGATCCTCTGTGACCTCGGCTAATATTATAAAAACGTCCTCGTGACTAGACCTTTGTGCCAATAGCAGTATTAATTGTAATTAGGATAACTATGTTCAAATCCTAAATAAAAGCGAGTAACAAATTAACCAGATATGGTCTCTGATACCATGGTTAATGAATTGCCATAAAAGACAATTCCATAATAAACTCCTAAATAAAATTTTCGTTATCTTCTGTAACAGATTCAAGTTACCATGGCTGATCCTAGTGGAGAAAATAGCCACACAAAGGAAGATGAATATGATAACGCCCAAGTGCATCTGACGGGCGCAGAGTTGAAAGCTCTTGTCGATAACGCTGTCAAGGCAGCTCTGGATCGATAATATGAGGAATATACTGAATCTCGGAGTCGAACTATATCCAAACCACACTCCAAGCCGAAAACCTACACAAAATCCCACAGCAAACCACTGTCCAAGCCTAAAAAGGACGATGATAATCACTCGTCCAATGAAAACAGTGTCCGTAAAGAAAGGGTGTATACTGATGCGTCTCGCGCCAGAGGCTGCACCTACAAGTATTTTGTATCTTGTAAACCCCGAGACTTCACTGGGGAGAAAGGAGCGGTCGATTGTATGACGTGGCTTGACGAGATGGACACCGTGGTGGACATCAGCGGCTGTGCAGAAAGGGATGTGGTAAAGTATGTTTCACAGTCGTTTAAGGGCGAGGCCCTGGCTTGGTGGAGGGCTTTGGTTCAGGCCTCGGGAAAGGTTGTGCTATACAGCATGACATGGGAGGAATTCATTTCTCTCATCAAGGAGAATTGTTGCCCTCAACATGAGGTCAAAAAGATAGAGACTGACTTCCTGTCATTGGTGATGACGAACCTTGACTGTCAGGCTTACCTAACGAGCTTCAATACGATGTCCCGATTGGTTCCATATCTGGTAACCCCGGAGCCAAAGAGGATCGCTCGTTTCATCGGTGGGTTAGCCCCCGAAATAAAGGCAAGCGTGAAGGCCTATCGGCCAGCGACCTTTCGATCTGTAGCCGACATTTCTTTGTCCCTCACTCAGGATGCGGTCCGACAAAGAGCGCTGTGGAACAAGGAGGCTGAAAAGAGAAAGCGTGAAGATGATGCTTCACGGAGGTCGGGCAAGAAGCACCGTCGAAACAGTGATAACAAGAGAGGGTCGGAGTCAAGGAAGGATGGGCAACAGTCTGGTGAGAAGCCCAAGTGCAAGACCTGCAAGAGACATCACTTTGGAAAGTGTAGGCTCGATTCAAACTCGCAGACTCAGTCGAAGTCATATGCTTGCGGGTTATGCAAATCCAAGGACCACAAGACCGTGGATTGCAAGAAAATAAAGGATGCAACTTGCTACAACTGCAGCGAGAAGGGGCACATTAAAAGCAACTGCCCTAAATATGCCAAGAAGCCTGAAGAGGCCAAGAAGAACAATGCTAGAGTCTTCAGGATGGAGGCGAAAGAAGCAGTGCTGGATGATAACGTGATTACAGGTACTTTTCTTGTAAATGATATCTTTGCAAGAGTACTTTTTGATTCGGGCGCTGATAAGTCTTTCGTAGATCATAAATTTTGCAAATTGCTTAACATGCATGTCAAAACCTTAAACGTGAACTATGAGGTAGAGCTAGCAGATGGTACCATAGAAACTGTCTCCACTATGTTAGATGGATGTGTGATATCCATTAAGAACCACTCTTTTCCTCTATCTCTACTTCCCTTTAATTTGGTTGGTTTCGACATAGTTCTGGGTATGGACTGGTTATCTCACAACCAGGCCCAAATCGTCTGCAACAGAAAGCAAGTAGTGATAAAGACTCCGTCGGGCGAATCGCTTACCATTCGAGGAGATACCCAGCACGGATTGCCTGAGCAAGTGACTATGCTCAAGGCTTCAAAATGTCTAAAGAAAGGTAGTGTCATTTACATGGCACAGGTGATTTTTGAGGAGCCTAAACCGAAGATAGAAGACATTCCCGTCATTTCGGAATATCCGGAAGTTTTCCCTGAAGATCTACCTGGTTTGCCACCAAATAGGCAAGTGGAATTCAGGATCGATATCATCCCTGGAGCAGCACCTATTGCTAGAGCACCTTACAGGCTAGCGCCAACCGAAATGAAGGAGTTGAGAACCCAGCTGGATGAACTGTTAGCTAAAGGTTTCATCAAACCTAGTTCGTCTCCCTGGGGAGCACCTGTCCTGTTTGTTAAGAAGAAGGACGGATCGATGCGTCTGTGCATCGATTATCGCAAACTTAATAAGGTCACGATAAAGAATAGATATCCCTTGCCGAGGATCGACGATTTGTTCGATCAGTTACAAGGGGCAAGTTATTTTTTGAAGATTGATTTGAGGTCAGGCTACCATCAACTGAAAGTCAGAGATGAAGAAGTGCATAAAACCGCATTTAGGACTCGTTACGGTCACTACGAGTTCCTAGTGATGCCTTTTGGGCTCACAAATGCACCGGCTGCGTTCATGGATCTCACTAATCGTGTCTGCAAGCCGTACTTGGACAAATTCGTCATCGTTTTCATCGACGACATTCTTATATACTCGAAGAACCAAGCTGACCATGAGAAACACCTTCGTTGTATTCTCAAACTGCTGCATCATGAGAAACTCTATGCCAAATTCTCTAAGTGTGAATTCTGGCTACGAGCAGTCCAATTTCTAGGACACGTTGTCAGCGAGCGTGGTATCCAGGTGGATCCCGCTAAAGTAGAGGCTGTCATGAATTGGCAAGAGCCAAAGACGCCTACTGAGATTCGTAGTTTCCTGGGGTTAGCAGGATACTACAGGCGATTCATTGAAAATTTTTCAAGGATTGTTGCGCCCTTAACTTCCCTGACCAAGAAGAAAGAAAAGTTCATTTGGGGCCCTAAGCAGCAAGAGTCCTTTGATATTCTGAAGCAAAAGCTGAGCAACGCTCCTGTGCTGACATTACCTGAAGGTACTGAAGAGTTCGTAGTTTACTGCGACGCTTCACACACTGGCATGGGGTGTGTACTCATGCAGAAAGGCAAGGTTATTGCCTATGCTTCAAGACAGTTAAAGGTGCACGAGAAGAATTACACCACCCATGACTTGGAGCTGGGTGCCGTTGTGTTCGCACTAAAACTGTGGAGACATTACCTGTATGGTATCAAGTTTGTGATCTATTCTGATCACAAGAGCCTTCAACATCTGTTTAATCAGAAGGAATTAAATATGAGGCAACGCCGCTGGATGGAGACCTTAAATGATTATGATTGTGAAATCAGGTATCATCCCGGCAAAGCGAATGTAGTCGCTGATGCCTTAAGTAGGAAGGAAAGGGTGAAACCCATTCGAATCAATGCCAAGAGCATTGAAGTGAAGAATAATTTAATTGAAAGGTTGTTAGCGGCACAACAAGAAGCTGTGTTGGAAGCTAACTATCCTAAGGAGAAGTTAGGAGTAACTGAGGAACAGTTAACTCTTAGCAAGGATGGAATTTTACGTTTGAATGGACGAATATGGGTTCCGATTTATGGAGGACTACGAGATGTTATCCTCCAGGAAGCCCATAGTTCCAAATATTCTGTTCACCCGGGAGCTGATAAGATGTATCAGGATCTAAAGGCAAATTATTGGTGGATAGGCTTGAAAAAGTCTGTAGCCGCTTATGTAGCAAAATGCTTAACTTATGCGCAGGTCAAGGCTGAGCATCAAAAGCCATCTGGCTTGCTACAACAGCCTGAACTTCCCGAATGGAAGTGGGAATGTGTAACTATGGATTTTATTACCAAGTTACCCAAGACAAGGAAAGGAAATGACACAATATGGGTTATCGTTGATAGGCTGACTAAATCAGCGCATTTCTTACCCATCAAGGAGACTTATAGCTCCGACATGTTAGCCCAATTATACGTTGACAAGATTGTAGCCCTGCATGGCATACCTGTGTCTATTATCTCTGACCGGGATACTAGATACACGTCGCACTTCTGGAAGAGTTTCCAGCAATCTTTGGGCACACGTTTGAATTTTAGTACGGCTTACCATCCTCAGACAGACGGTCGGAGTGAGCGTACTATTCAAACGTTGGAAGACATGCTACGTGCATGTGCTATCGATTTGGGCGGTAGTTGGGATAAGAACCTACCACTAATCGAATTCTCCTACAACAATAGCTACCATACCAGCATTAAGGCTGCGCCTTTCGAGGCATTATACGGTAGAAAGTATAGATCGCCTGTTTGTTGGGCGGAAGTTGGAGATGTCCAATTATCAGGACCAGAGATAGTCTTCGAAACGACGGACAAGATTGTCCAGATTCGAGACCGTCTCAAAGCTGCCCGGGATAGGCAGAAGAGTTACGCAGATCCAAAGCGTAAAAATTTTCACTTCGAAGTAGGTGAAAAAGTGTTACTTAAAGTATCACCCTGGAAGGGGGTGATGCGTTTCGGTAAGAAAGGCAAACTAAGCCCGAGATACATAGGACCTTTCGAGGTTATCGAACGTGTCGGGTCTGTTGCCTATAAGTTAAACTTACCTGAAGAGCTCAATGGAATTCACACTGTGTTCCACATCTGCAATCTAAAGAAGTGCTTCGTCGATGAATCACTGGTAATGCCACATACAGATGTGCATATAGATGAGAGCTTAAAATTTGTGGAAAAACCTTTGTCGATTGAAGATCGACAGGTAAAGAAGCTTCGAAGGAAGCATGTACCTATCGTAAAGGTCAAGTGGGATGCCCGTAGAGGTCCCGAATTCACGTGGGAGGTTGAATCCACGATGTAAGAAAAATACCCTTATTTATTTCAGTAAATCTCGGGTCGAGATTTATTTTAAGGGGGTGAGGATGTAACACCTCGAAATTTTGTGTCCAATAAATAAATGACACGTGTCAAATACGACAAAAATATTATAAACCCGGATTTAATTAAGATATGCGGTAGGATTTTCGAATATGTCGACATGTTAATTTTATACCTCTGAGCGACTTCGTTATTAAATCCCGAGACCCCAAGCAAATTTATAAGCACCTAATCCTAATCGGGTCATTAATAATAATCAAAAGTATCCAAGTTGATTAATTTGGGTCTTAAGAAAATAATGCAAGACAAATGATAAGACATGAGCCCATCCTCTTTTGCAAACCCATATTGCATAATGGGGTAGACATCTGGTCAAGTATGGGTTAAAGGCAATCCATCAAAATTATTAATTTCAAGTTGACCATTCAAATCATGAAAGGTTAATTTTTTTTTTTTTGCCACTGATGATCGCTTACGGACCGTAAGGGTCATGCCTTACGGACCGTAAGGGGGTGAAGGGGTAAAAGTGTTTCCGCCACAGGCTTACGAACCGCAAGGTCCATGCCATACGGTCCGTAAGCGACGCCCAACGACAGAATGTTGGTTGTTGGCTGTTTTAAGCGGTAAATTAATTAATGTGAAGATCTTCCAGAGATATGGGCGACCCCTAATCACTCCCTAACACTTTAGGACAGTTGTTGATCATCAAGGAACCCTTGTAGGCCATGTTGTGATGATCCTATGCATCAACATTGCCTATAAAAGGCCACTTTGTACAAACAAGTTCCTCACACCTTGTTCTGCCTTCATTGATCACATCTGGAGCTCAAGAACACTCTCAAGTCTTCTCATATCTGCATTGGACTTCTGTAAGTCGTTCAATCCTTTGTGGTTTAGTTTTTGCTTAGTTATGTAGCTAAAAATCAAACCGTCATAATTACGGTTTGACTTCGAGATTAGTCCTCAATGGCTCAGTCATATCTCGAATAGAAAGTAGTTATAAGTTGGTATTTATGTGGGTAATAAACCCTTAAAAGGGTTCCCCCTGATCACCACTCTAGCTAGTTCAAATGACGAGTCAAACATGCTTAGAAAAAGTCAACAGAAGTACTATTTTGCGATTTACGCATAATCTGTAATGTGGATGGTATGCAACCTGTTTAAACACTCATAAAACAGGATAATAAGTATATTAACAAGTCTAAGCTTGTTTGATCTGGCCATTTACTATATTGACCCGGTTCGGAGCTGAAAGTCGCAAAACTTTGACTTTTGCTTTGACTTCAGTTCTGACCCGTTTTAGGGTAATATAGATATGCCTTAGGACTCTCTTAGGACCAGGTTACATGATGGTATCACCCTCTGTAACCGGTTCGTCGTTTGTCCAAGTCTTTTACACCTTTCCGTTAAGTGCTTAAAAGTTGACCGTAACGCCCTTTTTAAATTAAACAAGAATTACGGACATGTGAAGGAATCATACCCTTGGTTACTGATTTCTAAGCATGTCCCTAAAATTTCATGTCAATCCGAGGTCCAGAATAGGAGTTATGCTAAATAGCGCAAATTGCAAAACTTTAGTAATTAAATAGCGCAATTAGCATAACGCCTATCTAAACCCGGATTTAGACACCAAACCTTTTACTCACTGATGTAAAATAATATTTTGGGCTTTTTAAAGATTTTTAATTATTTTTAACCTGCTCATAACCTACGGTTATGGCAACGGTTCGGTAAATACCGAATATACCCTTTTCGGCCATAACTTGAGTTCTATAAGGTCTTTTGACCCGATTCCAGTTACTACTGATTTTAAATAATAAATAGAGTATTTTAGACTTTATAAACTATTCGGGAAACTCAGATTTCCTATAGAACTCTGAAACCTCTTTTATAATCTTTAAAAAGACCGAAATACCCCTTCGGGGCATAATATCAACTTAAACTCGTTACGGGCATTATGGAAGGTATCCTACTGATACCACAACCTCTTTAAGGCATGTTGACTTAGGAAATCAGTGTAGGACTCTTACGGTTACCCGTTGCGCCTTTTGCGCGCACGGTTCGGCTTATGTAACTAGTTTACATAAATTAGCCGAAACGGGTCAAACCATATTGTTTTGACCCCAAAATCCAGAGTATGATTATTATACCCATATAAAACAAGTCTTCAAACTTGTTGGGTCAAAATCACACTCCATTCATGGTTTTCGCCTTTCACGCGATTAAACCGTAACTATACTTTGAAACTGACCGGTCTAAGCTACGGCTAAATTAAAGACTCGCTAGGATTCTAATAGGTTAAATTAAACCTTCGTTCCAGATTAGGGGACCAGTAAAAGCTATCTACAATTTATTTCAATTTAAGGAATTATACTTGGAAAGGTAAATACTTTTAACTTATTTTCCGTTATACGGGCTTGGGTTACGGTATCTAACTTACCGCTTGGTCGGGCAATTGACCCCAACTCATTTGTAGTTGGGTATTATCAATGTGACCCGTTTAAAAACTTGTTTTGTTGGCTTAACGCCTTTGGGGGCTTAATGACCATGTCCCGGATATCCTTCGCAGCATTTATGAATGGCCACGATCTTGATATCCCGGTGTAGGCGTACACCTAGAATTATGTCTATAACTATAAAAGTGTAGCCGTTGGTTACCCGCCACGGTTTTACACTATGTGGTGTGTCTATTAAACTTTAACCCGATACGACTCGGGCGACCGAACGCATAGTAACATGTAATTCTTTACAAGATTTGACTATAAATTATCCCAAGTTATAAAGAGTTTGTGCTTGGGCATTTAAACCAATTTTACTAAACATTTTACAAAAGTGTCAGTTGGATGTATTTACCAGTGTAAACTGACGTATTTTCCCAAAAAGACTAAATGCAGGTACTATGCGTAATTGGCTAGGATTTCTCCTTTGCATCATTAGAAGTCTCGCAAGCTTAAGATGCCTGAAGTCTGTTGAACAATATTTTGTTATTATATTTGATCCCCTGTGGATTATTATTTCAACAATGGTGATACATTGATATACACTTAAAGTTGAAATATAATTATCTTTATTGCTTCCGCTGTGCATTCATTTATTTTGTGTGATTTGACTATATTGTTGCCAACTACGTCACGGTAATCCCCCACCGGGCCCACCGGTGAGACACGTGGAAATCGGGGTGTGACGTTGATCAAGGCTAGGAGCAGACAAAAGAGCTATGCTGACGAAAGACGTTTACCAGTGAAGTTCTGAGGTGAATGATGGTTAAAAAGGTGTTTACCAGTGAAGTTCTGAGGTGAATGATGGTGGTTCATGGTGGTGAAGGTCACCGGAACAGGAACAATAGTTAAGATGATGATGGTGATTGGTTTCTGGTTGTTGAGGTATGTTTAATTATCTAGGGATTCGGTTTTAGTTGCATATTATTAGGTTAATAATCAGATCGTAGCGTTGTGAGTTTTCTGGCGAAGTTGATGGTCACCGGCGTATACGGTTTCTTGCTGCCCAACAGTGGTGTATTTCTTGTTGGTTAAATGTGATGGTTGTTTGTGGTATTGATGGAGATGATGTTGACGGTTGTTGATGGTGCTCCCCGGACCCAGATGAATGGGTTACGCGGCATTTAAGGTAAACTCAGTGTAACACCCTGCGTCCCTAAACTTTTATCATTTTGGCAAGATTAGTCCTTGTGGTTTCTAGTGATACTTTTGAGTCTTAACTATGTGGAACTTGACAATATGAATCTTGATACTTTGAATCTTGACTCTTGTGATATGTGAAACAATGTGAATGAAGAACTTGAGACTTGAAACTTGATACTCGATACATGATACTTGATACTAATACTTGATACTTGATACTTGATACTTGATACTTGATACTTGACTCTTGATACCTATTGAACGAGATTCTTGATATTTATGGGACGAGAAACTTGAATTGAACGAGAAACTTTGAGACTTTGTTAAACAAGAAACTTGAAACTTGACACTTACCAGCTAGCATATACATAGACTTGAAACACGTAAACTTTTGTGCTAGTTACGCAATCTTATCAGGTGATAATATCACACAATAATACGCAACGCAACGCTTAATCTAGCTCGCAAAACGAACCAAAATTAGAAGTCTAGCAAACGAGTATTGGCTGTCCGAATGGACATCCGATCGGATGACCATCCGATCGGATAGTCATTCGATCAGCCGTCATCCGATCGAATGCCTCCACTGCCTTACTCTCCCTCTTGCACTATAAAGACCCGCTGTCACATCACTGTTCACTAATGTGACAGCCTCGTCCGATCCAGAAGCTTCCAACTCGTTCTAAGGCATTTTTCTTTCAATTTCAAGGGGTTCTTGTAAGTTTTCTCCATAAATCTTGTACTTCTATCATCATTACACAATTCCCCACCATTCCTTCCCTCAAATTCACTGGTTTCCTTCACGAAATCACTCGATTTGGACTCTTGAAGGTGACATCATCACGGGTTGCTTATGTAATCAGGTGAATGACGTCATCTCATTGGGGATGGTACAGATCCATATGTATTCTGCACATTTAAACATGAATCTTTGCAAAAACTTAACAGTTTCTCAAGGAAAATTCATACTTTCAACTTTTCTTCAAATTTTCTTAACTTTTACTCAAATCGGTGGAATCTGGACCCAAATAGGCCTCAGACTTGTTCCTTAGTCTGGAGTCGGCTCGATAACGGATTCCCACCAGAGAGATGACCGATCTACAGGGTCATACTTGAAACGCCGTCATGGACAGTTACCTTGATCAAATGGGGTGGTTCCCATCCGATCAGACAAACTGAACCTTGGAGGGTTTCCGTTGTCTTAATACGTTGTCATGTCATCTCCGCTAAACTCGAACTTAGAAATTTTACAACAGTTTCAAAGGAATAAGATCACAATAGTCGAATGATCATCCGATTGGACGATCATCCGATCGAACGATCATCCGACCAAGTGACCTGTTCCCTGTAACCCTCAACACTTAAACTATTTGAATCAGAACTTCAAACTGTCAAAATTTCACTCGAATAGTCATCCGATCGAATGATCATCCGACCGGATGACCATCCGATCGAACGACTTGATCTTATACTGCAACGAAAACTTCAAAAGTTGAAATGATCTGCAAACACACCACTGATCGGATGACCATCCAATCGAACGGGGTCTATCTGGCTCGAATGGTCATCCGAGCATGAAGCCAGTCAGACACTTTTATTCGATTTTTGCACAATTCGACATCCTGTTCAACACTCATACTATTATCTATAATCAGGCTAACTCCAGCGCTCCCTTCGATCCAATTAGTTGGTGTTGGTACTTAGCACCCACTGTGAGTATACTTGATCCCTTTTTGTTTTAAACACTTTTAGGATGCAACATGTATTCTATAAATGTCACACCCTCAAAATACCACATGCGGAAACCCCCGTGAGGTGTGTGACGTACCAAGATCTAGCCACCAATCACATTGAACTCATAACAATATCTCAAATAAAACTTTCATTTATTAAAATAAGCATTACAAAACATTATTTATTATTCGGCGGAAGCATAATACAATAGTTAAGAATATCATAATCCAAGTGTATAAAAACCATTAGCCTTGTCTGGTGATTACATGCAACTCGACCCATGACCACTTCAGCATCCCAGACAGCAAGTTCTAAATAATTGTACCTATAGACCTGCAAGCATGCAGGAAAAGTGTATCAGCATAACGCTGGCGAGTTCACTGATTTGTTAAACCGTTTGTTACCAAGTAGTGATTTATGTTATGTTGATAATAACTCGATACCGCAGACGGCTCCTTTTTGCCCTTCTCCAGTGCTCTATCAAACATTGGTCATGATTTTAAAGTTATTAGTTCACGCCCGTCCTATCCAGGTACGTCGTGAGGGTGCCAAACCTAATAGCGCTATCAACTAATAACCCCGTTGCCCTACAAGCAACTAGTTCGGTAGTATGATAGGACTTAAGTGATAGAAAGTGAGTGTATTATCCAACATCAACAACTACTGAAAACCGCCTCATATCCCCTACAAGGATATGGGTTTGTGAAAACTGCCTCACATCCCCTACAAGGATGTGGGTTTATGAAAAACTGCCTCATATCCCCTACAAGGTTATGGGTTTATGAAAATCCGTTTATTTGTTTATCTGTTTGATTGTCCCTACCGGACGCATGCTTGTATTGAGAGAAGTGAACTCACCTTAGATTTTCTCGGTAAGACTATTACTTGTTTACAGTTGGTCAACCAAATCCTAATATGGTTACCATGTGACAGTCAGTTTTGTGTGCACATAAATCATGTATTACATAATACAAGTAGTGAACAAGTAAGGCACATATCATCAAACATGTCATACCAGTTTACCATGCTACTTATTAGTCCATTAGCATCATACATTCACATAACAGATGTTTGTGCCTCATACAGGTTTGCATTACAAGTCTAAGTTTCCAACAAACACTTAACAGGACATAGTATGCATCAAAGAGGTGTGTGGCCCATACAGTGCGGCCCAATACTATTAATCTGATATAAGTGTGTGGTCCAAAGGTATATGTATATACGTCTAAGGCATCGTGCGGCCCAGTTAAACCCAGGCCCAACAGAAGTGTGCGATTACTAATCAGGTTGTGCGATTGGTTTTTAGTTGTGCAGTCCGCTAAAATAGGGCTTGTGCGATTCAACAGTTCAGGGCCCATTTAAATAGTGTGCGATTAGGTTTTTGGGCTTGTGCGATCGGTGTGTGATGTGGTCCACTAACTGTTGTGCGGCCCAACTACAAAACAAGCCCATGAGCTTGTGCGACCAGGCCCTGCTTGTGCGATTGATTCTATTTGTGCGATCCGTCTATGTGTTCGGCCCAGGTTTATTATGCGATGTTAGTTCCTCGTATCCCTTTCCCAAAATCAATCAGTTACAAGGTCAACTCCTAACTCCTTAATTATTGCTTAATCAGTTTATTTTCATCAATCATCCATTAACAACAATTAACAATATGCACACATCCAATCTCGATCAAATCAGTTACATATTTTAAGTTCATGCACCTAATCCAATATCTAGTAATCTCTTAATATTCCTGTTCCAATCAATTGAACAGTAGGATCATTCCAACCACAATTCAACACCATGCAATTCTAATTCATGAACTCATCCTCATAACTAATCCTAATATGATCACATATGTATGGATTCACCTCATCATAATAATTGATCATATCATATAACATCAATGAATAATGTCTAACATCATACAAGCCTAATCTGCCGTTCATCAACATGTTCGGCTTCTATAACAGTTTATGATCAAGATTCATACATCAACCCTACTTCATGCTTTGATCTCCTATATTACAACACAACATATAACACACATATTCAAGAACACTTAAGGTATGATTCAACATATGATAAACATACTAACCGAGTGATTGTGTGCCCATAAGTGTGTGATCGAGAGAAAGAGATGGTGCTGCGATCCGTATGGCTTCGAAGGAGGAAGGGGGCTGCCGTCGAGAGGGAGAGGGAGGAGAAAAGTGTTTAGGATTTGGCGTTTATCTGGTGTTTTGAGAATAATGAGAGTGCACATCAAACCCTTGGTGATTATGCGAGAAGGATAGGGGCCGAGCCCACCTTGGGCTGCATTTGAGCTGGGTACCATGGCCCAAATGAATCTGGTTTAGGCTGAGGGAAATTACTAGAAGTGTGCGGTTGTGGTTGGGTGCACGACTCGAACATCTTGTGTAACTAGGTTTTATATTATACACGTCTTATAACATTCACGTAACACCTAAGTGTAAACAACCCATAAACATTCAATAGAACACAACACATCTATTATTCAAGAAGTGTACATATAAGTCACATCGAGCACAACGAAAAGCTGTAAAATACGAGTTGTCACATCATCCCCAACTTGAAAGAAATTTCGTCCCAAAATTTGGTAGTAAGCAGTCTCATAGAAGTAAAGTGACAGATCAGGATGACTGTGGATTTTCAAGGGATGTCACATCATCCCTAACTTGAAAGGGAATTTCGTCCCCGAAATTCATCAGTGACATCAGGAATTGATTCCGCAGATTCGAACGATTGAGGATACTTAGTTTTGAGTTCCAACGGACTCTCATAATTGGAATTTGACTGTGGATTTCAATAGACACATCAACATCTACAACTTATCATCGGTCTATGCTCCTTACAAAGGGGACGCAAGTGTTTTGTCGGCAAACACTCCTTTGGATTTAAAATGTGAACAACAGCGTCTGTCAGATACTTCGAGTTTGTAATGTGGACTAGGATTGCCGCGCTTCCCAAAGCGTACCACACCCTTCTAGGGTGAAACTCTGAACGTGAATAGATTACCTACTGCGAATTCTAAGGATTTCCTACACTCGACAGCTTTTCCGGTGGCCTAGCGCTGCCGTCATGCGATTTCTGATTTACACAATCTTCTCAGGATTTTCGAGTACCAACCCTGAACCTGTGATTAGGCTGACACCCACCTCAGCCTAACAAAGGGGTCGGCATTGTCGCCCATACAATGCCTCGAATAGAGATGTCTGAATACTAGCATGGGTTATCGTTGCAATAAAACTCTGCCAAAGGTAAATATCTTTCCAACCCATATCAAAGTCAATCACACATGCTCGTTGCATGTCTTCGAGTGTATGGATGGTTCGTCCCCTCCATCCATTAGTCCAATGGTGATAAGTAGTACTCATGTCTATACGTTTCAAGGGATTTTGTGCGCCGCCTGCCACAAATCGAGTATAAACGTAGATCCCAAGCAGAGGTAATAGAAGTTGGCACCCCGTGCCGAGAAATTGCCTCTCTTAGAGGAATATTCACAAGCTGCTAAGACTCGTCAGTTTCCTTGGTTGCCAGAAAGTGTGTTGATTACGTGAGTCAATCAACGATCACCCAAGTGGTATCGTTTCCGTTTCAAGTTTTAGGTTGAACAGTGGCAAAATCCATGGCAGTCTATTCCCATTTCCATATGGGTGCTTCTGATTGTTGATCCAGACCAGAGGGTTTATGATATTCCACCTTAACTTTCGCACAAGTCAAACACCGTTCACATACATTGCTATGTGGGCCTTCATGCCCGGTTACCAGTATCAGATCGTTGGATCCTAATACATCCCATCCAAACCCAGATGAATAAAATATCGAGACTTAGGTGCTTCGTCCAAAACAAGTTCTCCAAGGTCTCCGCACAGAGGGACCCATATTCGTTCCATTAAAATAGATAATACCGTCCGTTTTACTAAAAGTTGTTTCCCCATGCCTCGCATGGATTCCGCTTGACCATTTTTCTTCCCCCAGTGCTTCGGGTTGGGCAGAACGAACCCGATCATGTAGGTTAGAGTTGACGGTGAGCGGAAATCTTGTACACATTTAGGTTTCACAGTCGTAATCGTTCAAAAGTTCCATCCAGCGACGCCGTCACATGTTTAGCTCTTTCGAATCAAAGGTATGTGGGAGGCCCTTGTGATCGGTCTAAATAATGCATTTGGTACCGTCCAAGTAATGCCTCCAAACCTAAATCCAAAGACCATGGTTTCCACTCCAGGTTGTGAGTCGTGCAATTCTTCTGGCAAATCTATAACTACTGAGGAACATAAGCTATCACTTTCTCGTGTTGCATCCGCACACAACTGAGACCCTGAATCGAAACAACATGGTGTACCACCGAATCATCTGTACCATCGGGTAAGGACAATACTCGGTGCATTGTATTGTTTGGTTTCAAAGCTGAAGAGACGTTCTCCTGCTCAATCCTCCATGAGTACACAACACCCTACCGTGTTAAAGCGATAAAAGCTGTGTAATCTCCGAAAATTTCTGGATGAATCTACGACGGTAATTAGTGAGACCAAGGAATTGCCACACCTCCAAAGGATTCTCCAGTGTCGTTCAATTTCTAACAGAATGGATCTTAACGGGATTCACGTGTATTCCCAATTCGTTGACTATGTGACCATGAAAATGTACTTCTCAAATCCAGAGGTCACACTTAGAAAGACTTCGCGTGAAGTTGCTCCTCCCTTAGGAGCTCTAAAATAAGATACAAGTGTCGCCCATGGTGTTCCTTTCTCCTGGGAATGCTCCAAAGCCCCATCAGTAAACACGGTTGACGAATTTGGCGAGGTGAGATTCACACATACTATTCTTGTGATCCATAAGGCTGCTGGTGCATTGGGTAACTTGAATGACATGAACAGAAAAATCATAATGGCCTTACTGCGTCTGCCATGGCGTGTTAGGAACATTCTCCTCTTGGACTTCCATCTGATGATTGCTTGATCTTAAGTCGATTTCCGAGTAGAAGCTTGACCCTTGCTACTGGTCAAGCAGGTTGTCGATGTGGGGTAACGGGTGACGGTTTCCAACAGCCACCTTGCTGAGTTTACGGTAGTCGATACGTACAAAAGGACTCGTCCTTCTTTTTCACAGATAGGGCTCAGGCTCCCCAAGACGAGGAGCTAGATCAATAAAACTCCCGTCCAGTAGTTTCTGAAGATGATTGGACAGTTCTTGCAACTCTCCAGGTGCAAGATGATAAGAGGTACTAGAAATCAGGACTGCTTCTGGCGTGATACAAATCGGGTATTCCACCTGACGATGTAGAGGTAAACCTGGAAGTTCTTCAGGCTGTGTACCGGTAACCAATGATAGAGTAGCAGGGTAGTTGAAACACTTCGGGGCTCCCACCGCCGAAGTGATACTGACAATCAGTGAATCTCCACCATGGAGAGATATACATGCGATTTCCTTCTTACAGAAGATCTCTTCTCGAGGCTTGGACATCCAATCCATACTATCGACTTCATCAAAGCTTCTAAAAGTAACAGAAAGAAGGTCAATGTCGAACACGTGGCCTTCAAGATTGAGTTTGCACCCTAAGTGAACGTGCGAGACTTCAATTGGCTTGCCATCTGCCACTTCTACAATGTGTCTGGCTTCAAGAGGTATCATAGTTGAACAGAACAGAGACGAAGCATTTAGTTACCAAAAAACGTACAGGCTACCATGTTGCTATTATATCTGGTGTCGCCCACGCCAATCCTAAATGCTATTCCACGAGCACCACTTCCAATGTTGTTGTTATCGTTACGAAGATTCCCAATACTGTCATTACTCCCTTGGTTGTTGGTGTCTTGATTTAACAGCGGCCAATCCTTGTCGAAACCACCTTCATTTCCATACTGAAGGTTGTGATTGCGAGTACCTTGTTGTCATCGTGGCCATTGCCCCTAATATTGTTGCTTTGTAAACAGTTCTCTACGATCTTTCACCAAAAGAATCCACCTTTCAGCATTTCTTGACATATCCTAGGGTACTGCCCAAAGCGCTAGAAATTGCACATCCCATATTTCAGTCGATTATCAGTGGTTATGCCCTGAGTGATTCATATGGGTTGGCTCCCAAAGGTTGCTGACTAGGGTTAGGGGACTCGATTGAAGTCAGTCTACGGGTGTTCGTTGTCTGCAAGCAGGGTCGTCCTGATACGAGGGTTGGTAATGTATCATGTTCATCTTCTTATCCATCGACCTTGCGAGTCGATTGAACAATGCGCGGTAAGTTGCTAGATAGTACAAAGGTGATCATACTTCGGGATCTAAGGCGTCAATTCATGGAATTCAAGTAGACGAAGAAAGTGAGGAAGGCACAAACCAAGCATTCAATGGTTCGATAACTAACTCAAAGACGTTCACATAACACCTAACACTCTTATACGGTTCACTAGATGTTCAGATGAGTGTCCAGGTAATGCTTAATAGCTTCGGGATTCGCAAGGATTCAGAGGGAAGTGAAAGAATCACGTTCGAATAAGAGGCAATCATCGCTATGAATCCTATAGATTTGTTTGTGTTTCTCATTAGATCGAATAACGAAACAGAACCCCTTTTTTCACTCGTTAAGCCTCACTAGGACTGACATGCACCCCACGTTATTATTATGTGTGTACCCACAATAATATTGTGATTTGCATGCCCATCTCAGTTCCTCCTAACTCATGTCAAATGGTTCCTCGAACTCAAATGTCAAACAGAGGTTGTCAAAACAACAAGATCACAAAAATCTAAGGATTACGACATACTAATGACGCATCATAATGTAAACAAGCAATTCATGAAATTATGCTATAGTTACGAGTGTGTGTCTGTATGCTACATCATAAACAAGTGTACACTAGTCATCTAATGTATACAACAGGTGAAAAGACGAACCTTGCAATCTGGAGCTGAGTATCATGGTCGTATTCACGTATTAAGAAACTGTTCGGTTATAGTCTGGTTTTATAAAAACACTTTTAAAACCAAGTTCACTATAACCAGTGGCTCTGATACCAATCTGTCACACCCTCAAAATACCACATGTGGAAACCCCCACAAGGCGTGTGACGTACCAGGATCTAGCCACCAATCACATTGAACTCATAACAATATCTCAAATAAAACTTTCATTTATTAGAATAAGCATTACAAAACATTATTTATTATTCGGCGAAAGCATAATACAATAGTTAAGAATATCATAATCCAAGTGTATAAAAACCATTAGCCTTGTCTCGTGATTACATGCAACTCGACCCATGATGTGGGTTTATGAAAACTGCCTCATATCCCCTACAAGGATATGGGTTTATGAAAATCCGTTCATTTGTTTATCTGTTTGATTGTCCCCACCGGACGCATGCTTGTATTGAGAGAAGTGAACTCACCTTAGATTTGCTCGGTAAGACTATTACTTGTTTACAGTTGGTCAACCAAATCCTAATATGGTTACCATGTGATAGTCAGTTTTGTGTGCACATAAATCCTGTATTACATTATACAAGTAGTGAACAAGTAAGGCACATATCATCATACATGTCATACCAGTTAACCATGCTACTTATTTGTCCATTAGCCTCATACATTCACATAACAAATGTTTGTACCTCATACATCATAGAGGTGTGTGGCCCATACAGTGCGGCCCAATACAAATAATCTGATATAAGTGTGCGGTCCAAGGGTGTAGGATCGTTTTCAGACCTGAACGAGTCGATCAGAAGAGTTTTACTCAGTTTGAACGGCGGAAACAGACAAACTGAGGTCAATTCAGCAAGAATAGTACTTTAAACTGTCTCTTTGATTGATAAAAATGACTTTTACAGCATGACGACACTTCGGCAGCACTTCGTTGCAAACCGGAACAACTCATCTACTGATTTCGCTCCAAGTGCACTATATATAGGCAACAGATTCCGCTTGAACATGTGTATGTTCATTTCAAGCGGAATCAGGACATGAAACTTCAAGTGAAATCAACATATTACACTACGAGCGGAATCAGAAACTTTGTGATTTCGCTTGAAATGTCCAGATGTCATTTCAAGCGGAATCTCCACTAATTCACTTTCTCGTTTTTCGTGCCCTGATCAAACTAGCTCTATACAAGACTCAATACAAGACGAAGACGACAGACGGATGCACCAACAAACTCCCCCTTGGATGTTGACGGAGTCTTCAGTGTCGAGTCTTCACATCTTCAATCTTTATCAGCCTTTGGGCTTTTCTTTGAAGTATTTGACGCTGTAAGTATCCTCAATCTTTATCTTCTCTTCTCTTTCATCACCAACAAACTTTTCCTTCTCGGATGTTGACTTCTTCTCTATTCAATAGCATCAACATACACTCCCCTTCGAGTGTAGAATCTTTAAACTCATCAGCAGCAACAGACTCAGGATCAGAACCTTGCTCTTTGTCATTCAGACTCCCCCTCTCAATCAGCTGGGATCGCAGTTTGGCTTTCACAGGTTCAAGATCGTTTCCTGGCTTAAATCTGCATATTCTCTACCACAAACATAAGTTTTATGATATTAAACTTTAACACACTCAGACACCACTTGTAAAAATCACAACATGATTTATCTTTTTGATTCTGATGAACCACTTGCAGGAGTATCATTTTCAAAGCTTTTTATGACCACTTGTAAGATAGATTTTAAACTCTTTTTACTCAAACTCCCCTTCACAAAATGTCATCATGTTTAGCACTTGGAATTTTGAAAATCAGCTCTCCAACATCAGTTGTCGAAAATCTTTTTGAATTTTTCAAAATTTATGCTAAAACACACTGAAATCTTTTTGGATTTTTGAATCAAAACTGACACCACATGTAGGAATACAACTATGCAAAAATGAAATCTATACAGACAATATTTTTGTGAGTTTGTGTAAGAGGATCATATCAGTTTCTAAGACAAATCACCAACACCGTTAAGCTTCATTTCATTTTAAGTTATAAACAATTCACCTAGATTGTCAGTATACTGGTCCACTTAAATTTTCACACACAGTTCAACTGTTCCGAGATAAGATATTAATGTCTTAGATACTTAAACTTATTCGCGTATCCCACCACTTGAATATACTCCCGTATCCAGATCCCAATATTCAGTCTTACAGGTGAGTATACCTAGATGATATCTGTAAAGGGTTAGGTGCGAAACCGTAAGAGCTCAGGTCAGAACTTCCGTTCAGCCGAGAGATGACGGTTCGACTTTTGGTGTGTCCCCTTTAGAGGATCTTTTCTTCAACAGCACATGATTAGCATTTTTCAATGTTTCATCATTTTTTATGCTGAGGGTGGTGCTATATTTCAAGCATTGTGGAAAGTATTATACGAGGACTAGGTCAGAATTTCCATTCAACAGAAGTCCCAGGATAATACCCAGATATCACTGAGTATAAAGACCTAGTATCTCAGAAAGAGGGATCTTTCAAACAAGATTTCGGGGGTTACCCATATATCCAAGAAGTTGTTCCCCACGATATAAGCAAGTTTGAAATTTAGGTTTATATCTCGTCACAATCTACTAAATGTGTAAAAACCAACTGGCATATCCGCAGTGAGATTGTTTATCACATTTTAACTTTCCATTTCTTTAGCATGTTGTGATAGTCCACTGATGTACTATCATTTCCTCTTTTTCACAACAAAACTCATTTTTCATTTTAATGTTTTTGTCTTTTTCAAATTTTTCTAATGTTTTTGGATTTTATGAAATTTTTACTCCCCCTAAAATGCAAACATATTTAAAGAAAAATTGAAAACAAACTGTACAAGTAAGTTGACAACTGATATCAAATCGCCTCAAATCGCCATTCACTTGGCATAAACAGTCAGAACTCCCCTTATCAACAAACTATTTTCCCATTCAGATTTCAAAACACTTAAGTTTGTTTTAATCAAAATGGTTTTTCCGGAAAATAAGTTTAGTTGATTTTACCATTTGTAGGGACGGGGATGTGGTTCATCATATTGTCTTTCAACCACTTGTATTAAAATATCATCAAGTTCAAATTAATGACCTTGACTAATCTCCTTCATCAGAACAAACCTCTGTATCACTTGTACGTAAAAACAATCAGATATAAAGAATGATGCCGATTCATGTTCCACTCTTACCAACCTGGGAACTCCGGCAAGTCAGGTTTTTTTATTCAAAGAAAATATCCACCCAACCCTGACCAGCCTTGGGTGTAACCGAGTCATCATCACTTGGTTTCTTACCTTTCCTCTTCTTCTCATAGAACTCTTTAACCCCTTTGACTTTTCGATCAATCATTTTACCAAATATGTGTTTTACTTTGGGGTTAAAGGCCTTTTCAACATCAAAAACCTTCTTGTCAGAATAAAATTGGTTTGAAATCTCAACTTTACCAATTTTCTTCTTAAAACTTTCAGCCCGAAGTGGTGGAAAATTCTCATCATCCACAGTCGGAACTGATTCTTCACCATTAACCTCAACCTGTGGCTCCTTTGATTTTGTGAAATCAGATTCATCGCCAGAAGATAGCTCCTCTGATTTTGACCTATCAGAATCATCGCTAGAACTATCAACAGAATTCTTAACAACCCATTTCTGGTTGTCAGATTTAGCTCTTTTCTTGTAAAACTTATTTGAACATTCACCAATTTCAAATTTTGAATTTTTGAATAATTTGGTTCTATCAATTGGCGATTCAAACTCAATCACTTTTTCTTTCAGTTTACGAGATATTCCCTGTTTTGATTGTATTGCCTTAGAATAATCTCTGGCAATATGTCCAATAGAATTGCATTGGAAACAGGTTCTCGTGTCTTTCTTCTGAACAGCAAACTTCATATCTTCTTGCTTCTTAGCAAGGAACTCTCTGTTTGATTGTCTCCAAAATTCTTTCTTTTCTTCTTCATCTGCTGATGTACCTTAAACAAATGTCATTTTTAATTTAAAATCTCGAACATATTTTTCATTTTTCTGTTTGAATAAAACCTAAACCTTTCTTTTTGAAATTACCGTTATGGTTTGGTTTTTTTTTTTGAAAACCAGAACCAGAACTGTAACCTTTTTTCTTGTTTTCTCTTTGTTGAACTCTTGAGGTGTATTTTTTAGGTTTATCAGTAAGATTTAAATCTTTTATTTCAGAAATGTTAATTTCTGTTAGTTTGAAAACCTTGTTTATCATCTCAGTTTTGACACCTCTTATTGGATATTCCTCATCAGAATATAATTTGTCCGAATCATTCAAAGTATAAGAAACTTTGAACATTTCATCATTCAAATTAGATTTTGATAACAGGAATTCTTTATCATAAACTCTTTTGCCCTGTTTTTCATTTTGACCTGGAGTACTGGACTCAGACTTTGATTCTGAACTAGACTCCGACTTTGACTCCTCTGTTTCATCGTTATCTAACACATGATCCACCACTTTCTTCATCAATTGAGATTGTTGATCAGTGTCAGACGATGTAAACGTAACATCAATATTTTCTGGCAAATTGACTGAGGACTCCGACTCCCACTGTAAATTTGTAGCGTTTTGGACTCTTTCAGAATTTGGATTTCTGGGCAAATATCCATTTTCCAGCGGGGGTGGACACTTGTTATAACTGACACCTTGTTTCTTACCAGAATTCTTCTTGTCAGTCTTTTTCTTTGTGTCATTTTTCTTCTTAGTCTTCTTTTCAGGAGTTTTTTCATCAGTAATCTTTTGCTCTTCAGTCACTACATCATCTTCAAATGCCTTCATGCCTTCAACAGTTGGATAAATCCTGTCAATGACATAAGAAGTACATGAGTAACTTTTCAATAAGCGATTCACTCTTTCAGTTTCAATTCTTTGTAATTCAAGCTTTTGTTCCAAAGCAGCACACTTCTCGATGTAATTGTTCACAACTTTCTGTTTGATCATGAACGCTCCTTGAAGTGTCTTCATTGTTGTTGCCTGTTCTTCACTGGTATCATTGTATATGTTCATTGCTTTGTTCAACACATCGTAAGATTCCTTCAATCTGTTCATATTGTTAAGCAATTCACTGTTTTTCTTTTTCAAAATCACACAAGTTTCACAGTTCACTTTCATTTCACTAGCATCAACATTTTCATCAATTTTGAACTTTGGAATTTCTTTCACTTTTCTTCTCACTATTGGTACTGCTTCATCTTCACTGCTAACCGATGTCTTTACCTTCTTCTTTTTCTTCTTGGCTTTCTCATCTTCACTATCACTTTCTGCCATCATCTTCAAATGATCTCTCATTTGTTTAGCATAGTACTCAGTTACATCATCATCACTATCTTCTTCAATTCGAGCAACAAATGCTTTGGCTTTCAACAAATCATTGTCTGGGCAATAGTCATCCCAGCTGAAATTCTCCCAACTAAAACCTTCGGGTAATTTCTCATCATCTTGGTCTATTACCAATGCTTTACCATCAGCTGGAACATATTTATCCCAGTTGAAATCTGTTGACAACTTTTTCTCATAGTGATCCACCATGCACGCTCTTTTTGAAGAATCTTCAATCACTTTCCTCCCATGAGCAACTTGTGGTTCTTTTTGACTTGATGATTGAGCAACTTGATGATAGATCGCCTTTCGATAGTAATCATTGTTGGTGTTGAATGGATTTTGAGCTCCACTAGCTTCGCGATTCTTGCACTCTCTCTTGAAGTGTCCTTTTTCCCTGCAACGAAAACAAGTGACTTTAGATTTATCAAAACCCAAAGTAGAAACACACGCATCACGGAAATCATCTCGTCCCGTGATCTGCTTGAATTTCTCAGATCTCCTCAACACACTTGCGAAACACCATTTTATATCCATTAATTCCATTTCTTCAGCATCGATCTGATCGTAATCCTCTTTAGTCAGCATTGGATTCCCGATCCGACCTGCAACAAAACTACCATATGATTCTAAAACAGCCCCTAACAGAGACATGTGGCTTTTTGCAACTTCTTCAGTGTAGTCTTGATCATTTTCAAGATTCAGTACAATATTACATTGTAGCTTCCTACCATTCTTTGTCACTGTCAAGTTTGGATCAAATGAAGAATACGATGAGAAACTCGTTTTGCTACTTGATCCTGTTGAAGAACTTCCAGATGAATTCTTGGCATTGAAAGCAGTTTCCACTTTTGGAGAAAAATTTGTGGTTTTGTCATTCAACCCTGATTTGTAGTAAAGCCCAATGTCTTGTTCACCGTCAAAATCTTTCATTCTAACAATCTTCCGTTGCTCCATTTCTTGAGCTTCCAACTTTTCAATGAATTTACTCAAAGTTAACGTGTTAAATCCTTTCTTGTTTCTGAGCATCATCAAATATGTGCCCCAAGTTTCGTGTGGCAACGCATCAACTAACTTCTCTATCAGCTCTTCATTGTCTTTGTTGATGCTAACTCTTCTCATGTTCACTAACAAGTTGCAATATCTTTCAATGATTTGCTTTTTGCTCTCATTCTTCAAACCTCGAAACAAATTAAATTCTTTCTTCAAAAGCGATTTCTTGTTCTTGATCATTTCCTGACGACCAACAAACTTTGATCTTAAAGCTTTCCAAATTGAATAAGAACTTTCGTTATGTTGCAATAAGACCATGATGTCTTCTTTCACAGCTTGTTGTAGCAGACTCAGCATCATTTTCTCATTTTTGTATTTTCTTTTATCTTCAGCACTCATATTTTTGATAGCAATCACCTCTTCATCGTCATTCATCGGTCTAACGTATTTTGTCTCAACACATTCCCAAGCATCTAAATAGTTTTCTTGTACCCGGTTCTCAAAACGACCTTCCCAACCCTTATACTCTTCAATGTTCAAGAGCTTAGGCGGTTTTTGCATAGTTCCCGTTTCATTTTCCAACATCGTGTTCTGTGCAAGAGTGATCGGGGTAACCGGGGTAGCGAATGCGTTACAAAATTCTTCGTCCATGTTTCGAATTTCAAGAAATTTCAAAAACCGTCTTTTCAAGAGAAATAAGTCTTTGAAGCAGAATCACTATGAATGTTCAAGCGAGATCACTATTCAAGCGGAATAATGATGATATTTCAAGCGGAATGTTGATTTCAAGCGGAACCACTGATTTGAAGCGGAATCAGTCAACAACTTTCAAGCGAGATACTGTTTCGAGCGGAATCACCAGTATTTCTCAAGCGGAATATCGATTTCGAGCGAAATCAGGATCAATTTTCAAGCGAAATCACGCTGACATCATCATTCTATCGTGCATTTTCAAGCGGAATAATCAAAATGTCAAGTTTTAGATCGTTTTTAGTCCTGAAACTTTCAAGGCTTTGTTAAAACATGATTGTGCACATTATGTGTGAATTTTAGCCAATTTTAACCATGAAAAAATGTTCAATTTGAAAAAGAAGGTGTAGAAATCAGATTTTTTAGCTGAATTGATATGAACTCTTCCTCCTGAGCTCTGATACCACTTGTAGGATCGTTTTCAGACCCGAACAAGTCGATCAGAAGAGTTTTACTCAGTCTGAACGGCGGAAACAGACAAACTGAGGTCAATTCAGCAAGAATATTACTTTAAACTGTCTCTTTGATTGATAAAAATGACTTTTACAGCATGACGACACTTTGGCAACACTTCGTTGCAAACCCAAACAACTCATCTACTGATTTCGCTCCAAGTGCCCTATATATAGGTAACATATTCCGCTTGAACATGTGTATGTTCATTTCAAGCGGAATCAGGACATGAAACTTCAAGCAAAATCAACATCTTACACTACGAGCGGAATCAGAAACTTTGTGATTTCGCTTGAAATGTCCAGATGTCATTTCAAGCGGAATCTCAACTAATTCACTTTCTCGTTTTTCGTTCCCTGATCAAACTAGCTCTATACAAGACTCGATACAAGATGAAGACGACAGACGAATGCACCAACAAAGGGTATATGTATATACGTCTAAGGCATTGTGCGGCCCAGTTAAACCCAGGCCCAACAGAAGTGTGCGGTTATTGATCAGGTTGTGCGATTGGTTTTTAGTTGTGCAGTCCGCTAAAATAGGGCTTGTGCGATTCAACAGTTCATGGCCCATTTAAATAGTGTGTGATTAGGTTTTTGGGCTTGTGCGATCGGTGTGTAATGTTGTCCACTAACTGCTGTGCGGCCTAACTACAAAACAAGCCCATGAGCTTGTGCGACCAGGCCCTACTTGTGCGACCAGGCCCTGCTTGTGCGATTGATTCTATTTGTGTGATCCGTCTATGTGTTCGGCCCAGGTTTATTGTGCGATGTCAGTTCCTCGTATCCCTTTCCCAAAATCAATCAGTTACAAGGTCAACTCCTAACTCCTTAATTATTGCTTAATCAGTTTATTTTCATCAATCATCCATTAACAACAATTAACAATATGGACACATCCAATCTCGATCAAATCAGTTACACATTTTAAGTTCATGCACCTAATCCAATATCTAGTAATCTCTTATCATTCCTATTGCAATCAATTGAACATTAGGATCATTCCAACCACAATTCAACAGCATGCAATTCTAATTCATGAACCCATCCTCATAATTAATCCTAATATGATCATATATGTATGGATTCACCTCATCATAATAATTGATCATATCATATAACATCAATGAATAATGTCTAACATCATACAAGCCTAATCTGCCGATCATCAACATGTTCGGCTTCTATAACAGTTTATGATCAAGATTCATACATCAACCCTACATCATGCTTTGATCTCCTATATTACAACACAACACATAACACGCATATTCAAGAACACTTAAGGTACGATTCAACATATGATAAACATACTAACCAAGTGATTGTATGCCCATAAGTGTGTGATCGAGAGAAAGAGATGGTGTTGCGATCCGTATGGCTTCGAAGGAGGAAGGGGGCTGCCGTCGAGAGGGAGAGGGAGGAGAAAAGTGTTTAGGGTTTGGTGTTTATCTGGTATTTTGAGAATAATGAGAGTGCACATCAAACCCTTGGTGATTATGCGAGAAGGATAGGGGTTGAGCCCACCTTGGGCTGCATTTGAACTGGGTACCACGGCCCAAATGAATCTGGTTTAGGCTGAGGGCAATTATTAGAAGTGTGCGGTTGTGGTTGGGTGCGCGACTCAGACATCTTGTGCAACTAGGTTTTATATTATACATGTCTTATAACATTCACGTAACACCTAAGTGTAAACAACCCATTAACATTCAATAGAACACAACACATCTATTATTCAAGCAGTGTACATATAAGTCACATCGAGCACAACGAAAAGCTGTAAAATACGAGTTGTCACAATAAACATGACATTTGACACTTAAAACTTATTTGGAAACATACTCTATCCGCTGTGAATATGAAACTTGAAACTTGTGATTCTTGAGACTTTTATGCTATGTGAACGTTTAATCCTTGTGTGTAGTTCCGCCTTAACAATGGTAGCGCTATAGGGGTAACGCACCTCCCCGTTAGTCTTTAGGGTATTGTTAGGTGGAGACATTTAACCTCCCGTTAGTCTTTGGGAAAGGCATTTAACGCATTGGAAACTTGGGCTATCACTTAGACTGCGTAAACTAGCATGGTGAAACTTTTTATGTGTTTACATGATGGATATGAGTCTTTTAAACTATTATGCTGCTATGTACTCAAACTTGTATACTCGCCAGCATTTTTTTGTTGATAGTATTTTAATACATGTTGCAGGTTGATAGTAGATGAGGAACTCAAGAAACAAGCTAGGATTATGCTTAGAAACCCATTCTAGCTAATTAAATAATTTGAACTTTGTTTGGCTTGTATGATCTATTGATACTTTGTGGTGTGGTTGATGTTTTAGACAATTTATGAAATCATGAATTAATTTATATCGAAACAATTTAGTGTTGTGGAATCTCTTGATCAATCTGAATGCTTAGTGACGCGCCCCGATGTTTCCGCCATCGGTTGGGGTGTGACACTCAGCAACCTAAAAGTTCATTTTTGCTTGCAATCTTCTAGGGATGAGTCTAGGACCTAGAGTTGTTCCATCCGTGGAGGGTGTTGAAAAGCTAAAACATATTTGAAGTAAGTTTTTTTATAATTTTTTGTATTTGTTTTTTATGATTAGCTTATTGTTTTAGTTAACTGGATCTATATCTGATTGATGGTGTGTTGCATTTTGCTGGTGTAGTGTGGTGTTCTTTAGGTTGGATTTATGATCAAGAATGCATCTTGATATGTGGGTTGTTTTAATTTATGAGGTTTTGGTTTAGTTTGACTGTAGTTTTGAATGTTCTTGAGCCTAAATCAATGATCAAGAATGCATTTTGATATGTGGGCTCTTTTGATTTGTGAGGGTTTGGTTTAATTTAACTATCTTTTATAAGTTTGTTCAATTTGATTGTGTCTGAGCTTGAATATATGATAAACATGCATGACTCCATCTTTGTTATACAATCACATACCACCCAGCTAACTAACATGAGGGTGCAGTCCAGATGCTAGAATT